>NW_017300244.1:887912-901671 GCF_001594075.2 Trachymyrmex cornetzi
TATATATATATATATGTGGTATATCATATATCTATATATACACGTTCTCTATGAATTATTCGATGGTTATTTGAGATATATTTTATACTATTATTATAGGAGAAAAGTGAGCAAATATTGATATTACTCCAATTTACGCTGTGAATGACAGTATCGTCGGTATTATTACCGATTACATGAGCAAGTTATGATAAACTTACTCGCTTGTTATTATGAACAACCTAATCTCTTGCATTACTTTGACCCTATTTCACGTGCACTTGCTAAGACAATCGTAACTTTACCTTTCCTAACAATGGCAACAGACTTCAACTTGGCGTTGAAGTACATGACATCGCGATGAATATTTTATCTTCACACCAAGTGCACTTGAAAACGCGAAATTATTTATGTATCTATCTGAAGATTAGATCAGCGAATGCTTTTTGTAAGGTTTTGCCATGAAACAGAATGGAAAATAAATCAGCTTGCTGCGATGTTTTACGCCGACTGAAGGAATTGAATGATGAAAGTGGCAAATGCAAGTGAAATATGACATACAAATGTTCTTGTATAACTGTGAAAAATAACTGATGAGTAATATGAGTGAGAGATTCAGTGTAAAAAGAAAAATCATAAAAATTATTTTAAAAAATATATACGAATCTCGAATAAAATAGAAGTATACTTACAAAAAGATATACAAAGTACCTGTAAAGTTAAAAAAAAAATCTGAAAGCGAATTCTTTTTCTATCATTACGGAGTTTTCAGCGAACATCAGTTCTGATCGTGATTATACTCGAAGGTTAACCACTCTAATACGACTACCCTCCACGTATATTTCCCGTTGACACTTGGCATTAGGACGTTCCAGGGGATCAATTCTGGATTCCTGCACACGTCATCGGGAGTGGCAGACACAATAATGGATTACACGGTCATAGGATAAACTCACCCTTCGTCATTACGCACCCCGTGCCGTTTTCAATGCACGCATGTGCTAAGCCGCAAGAATAAGACTTTATGATCAACCGGAATGAGAAAAACACCCACTGCGACTGCAGCATGACTCACTGCGCCACAAATGTATGTACAAACGTGCATTCCCAGCTACGATTCCCCGTTGGGTAACACGACGGCATTCGAAGGGGAGGTGTTTGCCTCTGCGGGAGCGCTCATATCCGTCAATATCACCGAGTGTTCTTAAATCCATATTACGGATCTCGCCGCACCTGCGTTCCGTTCTCAGGCCGAAGCCGGGGCTTTGACGAGGCTGAGAAAGTGAGAAAGATCGGAGGGATCGGGACGCGGTGAGAAAAGGGAGAGAATTCAATTTCTAGGGTGCATATTAAAGTCGGCCGACTTGTCCATCGCGACGAGAGCCAGCATCGTGAACGGTAAAGCAAACGAACTACGAGTCTTCCTCTTTGTATGTCCGCTTTGACCCTCAACCCTATTCATCTTATTTCTTCGCTCTTTTTACATCAGCCGCAAGTGGGACGTCTTTCATCTCATCGCTGACTTTTTGGTCGGACGTCATGTGGAACGTTTAGATCGGGTTTGGACACGTCTTGAAAAAGCGATACTTACACATAATATTAACACAAATCCGTTTACGGTATAGCAGCACAAATCTTGTCTAAATTGAATTAGGACGGGATATATTTTCGAATACGATCCACCTGATTTTTTCAATTTGTTACAATCTCGATCAAATTTCTGCGTTTCACTCTGTAATCATCAGTCATAAGCCATCCGGTTTTACCACGGTCTATACCATCGGTTTTACCTCCACCCTGTTCAATCGATATCATTTTCAAGCTCGGTCCAGTCCGTGCCTTGATTTAATTTATTGATCCACCGGCTGTCCGCCGCTCCACGTCTCATCTATCATCGACAGAGAGAGCCTCAAGGAAACTTAATGGCTTAGCCGCAAAATTTTTTTGACCGTATTAAAGGGCACAGAGGCCCATATGTATTTCCCACGCCTCAGAACTCGTTTCCTCGATATCCTCTGACTCGACTAGGAAAATTGATGGATCGTTTATGAATGCATCAGCGTCAGCTGTATATATGTAAACGTGCATAAAGTGACACGAGTTGCAAAAAATACTGTGTCGTGCTTCATATACCCGTGTTTCGCAGACCCTCTGTCAGTAGTCCGCTTGACATCCATCGCATCTTTCCATGTGCCAAGGCTAATTATTAATTGTTTGGCGTGAAAACTGTGAGACCATTATTTATAAGGCACTGTAATATCCGCTTGCACGAGTTCCTATCCCTTTTTAGAAGGTTCGATTGTATGAAAGGAAACGCGCACGTGCTACTAATAAGCATTTTTTATCGCCATCACAGCCGATTGAATTTAATGGACTGTGCAAAGAGGGTTGCAGCCTATATTAGTTACATTTTAAACGACATGATACATTTATTTTAATTTAACATGCAGTATTGCCAACATCGACTTCCGTTACGGTTATATTGATTTAAATGAATAAATGTATTGGAAAATTTATAAATTTCATACAAGAATGATCTTTTCGTAAAATACAATTAAAACTAAAAATTGTGTTTCAGACTACATATTATAACAAATTTTACGTTTCGTAATATTTATCTTTCAATAATAAAATATTCTGTGCAAATTCCACGTCACTGAAATAATGGTAAAATGCTATTAAAAAATAATTATTTCGGATTTTAGAGAATAATAATGAAAATGTATTGCTCAATGCGGACAATACATTTTCATTATCGCTCTTGTGCCATTTGGAATATCGTTAATAATAAAAAGGTAATAGCGTATCAATTCTCAAGAGCGACTTCTGGTTATTAATATTCTGGCAACGGCTGTGACGCCTTATTTTGAATTTTAGTTTTCCGCGGCGAATCTTAATTCCTGCGGCTGTAATTGAATCACTTAATTAGCACCCTTGTAGTCCGTTCCGTCGCGAAAGTTAACTGGCAGACGGCCGCAGATTTATATTGAGTTATTTGAGATTATTAAATTAATACCCGAGCCGAGAGAGAGAGAGAGAGAGAGAGAGAGAGAGAGAGAGAGAAAAGTTATGATTTCAGCTTACCGTACCTAAACGGGATTGCGATGGGCATGTATTCACTCACCACGATATATATAATCGCCACTATACTAAAACTTCATATATTAACATCAAGAAGCGATGTGTGCGTGTTGTTAATTATTCACTTATTACCATATAAAACAAGTAAAAACAGAGCGCGCCCAATCCGGTGAGAATTAAAATTAAGATCCATTGTGTATTACCCACGAAATAAATATATCAAAATTTTATTAATACTACCGAATTCTGAAATTCAAAATTATAATTACTGAATAATTGTTCCCATTGGTAGCAATCATACGGCTGCCCCAAAAAAGCTCTTACTAAAATATATATAAATTAAAAAAAAACCCAATTGGTTTTTTAAATCATTTATAATTAAAGCAATAGGTACATCATGCAGTTAGTTTTAAAAAATAGCGAAAACCAATCGTGAATTGTTTCAATTGTAACAATAAAAGTTATACACACTACGATTGTTATATTTCACATAAATTGTCTTTAGTTAACATTACGCTCGCGTTCTTGAATAAAAATTTATTATTGAAAATTTTTATAAGCATTCTAAAGACATTTCTTGCGTAAAACAATCAGCAACAAATAAAGCTTATAGAATGGAATAAATGAAGTGCACTGACCATATAACAAATTTACACTCTCATAATCCTCACGTGTAAACCGAGTGTCAAACATCGATGCCCTTTTATGAAAATTATATCGATGACGAAATTAATCCATTCCGTCGCGTTAATTCAAAATAATGAATGCAATGGCACATCAATGAGGTTAATTGCTTTTTTTTCGTACAGAGTGTATCGCGCAGCCAACTACTTTAAGCGTTTAGTGTTTTCACACCCTGTATGATTATCATATTTCATTATAGATGCAGTAACTCTGCAATATCAAAATTTGTCATATATTTTTAATTACATATTTTAACTTTCTAATTACATACATATACATATGTAGTTTTCATGTATTTAAAAATAAAAAAAGACTATAAATATTAAATTCCTTTTTTCAAAAATAGATCGAAATAATCCTATTGCTCTCTAAATTCTTTAGAGTGGAATCTCACTTTAACGAGTGAAAATTGAACCAGTCTTGAAAAAGAGTGGCTCAATTTTCAATCTTTAAGAGTGAGATTTCACTCTTCAGAGTGAGATTCATTCTAAAAGCTTTAGAAACTGAATTAAATATAGAAGAAAGCCTTGATAAATTAATCAGAGAGCATAAAAATCTTGTAACTCAGCAATCAAGTATAAGTATAATGTCGTTGAATTATTTCCAACAAGTAATGTCAAATATTTGTATACCTTGGATCTATACCAGTTCATCGAGTTAACGGGCTTCTATGCAATTGTTCGTGGCTATCGTAACTTCTAATGATAACGATTAACCGAGCGCAGCGAATGGATACAACGAGCGTGCATATACGTGATTATTTATGAAAGGAAGAATCTCGGTGCAGCGAGACGGAGAAGAAGGTAAACGTTTTAATCGCAAATAAAAACTTGAACAAATTTAACAAAGCCTTTAGATATAGTACGGTTAAAGAGTTCTGATATTCCTCTACATGACTAGTACGCCAGAGTTCATTGAAGCTCTCTTAGCAACTACCGCGTGCGCATATATTGAAATTTCTATATTGTCATATGAAAAAGCACGTGCAGTAGAACAGCTTCGTTTTCAAACGCTGCACTTTTCCACGGAAATATTCGTGTATTCGAAATAGGCAAATCTCACGGGAGCAAGAAAAAACTCCTTTAATTAGGACGAAATTGGTCTGCTAGTCAGCATGTTTCAATTTCCCATGACAGCGCAGCCATGTATTTCGGCTTTTTTTCCGAATGGTCGGTCGTCGAAAAAACGACCGTGCTCCCAATAGAATCGGAAGAATTCGGTATGGTTCAGCAGGTAAAATTGAATCTGTGGCCTGTTACCTTCAAACTTGGCATATTAACTAGAGATTAAATTTTATAATTTGGCCGCTGTTATGTGCGTTAAATCCATTGCATCGTTTGTTTAATTCAAATTCATTGTAAAATGTTAACAAATTTTAATCAAATGTAACGCAAAATGTTTGCGATTGTTATACACAGTACTGTATCGAGATCTTCTAAAAAGAAATAATTTCATTGCTTTTGTGTAAACTCTAGTTTCATTATAAGCGTATTATAATTAATAATTAAGAACCCGGTTGCCTAAAAGGATTGAAAAAGAGTAAAAAGCATTGAGTGCCATTTTGTTAAAATTGCTTTTACATCAAAACAGACATTACGTGACAAAATTAATAACATCGTAAAAGGCTATGATGAAAGTTATGGATTTTTATGAGATTTATAATACATAAAATATAAAAATAAAATACAAATAAAAAAAAATATATTTTTTTTAAACAATAAATATCATTTTAAAAACCAATTTGATCTAAAATTTTGATTCTTTTGTACTCTCTTGAAGTATTTTGGAGAGAAAGAGAGGTAGTATTCAGTTCTTAAATCTATTCGCATGTGTCGCGCAAAATTCGAAAAAAAAGGCATGAAGCCGCGGCATTTCGATAACAACCCTAAATTGAGAAGCCCTGCGTGTCGAATAATTTACAGCAAGGCGCACACTTCGAGGGAGCTCTCCAATATTCAACGTGATTAAATATTATAAAAGCAAAATTCCGCGAATGCCACCACTATCGCGCGATCCAGAGGTGTATGAAGAAGGGCGGTTGTAGAGGGTGAGTCCTGGATACGAGAACGGAAGAGAGAAAGAGAGAGAATGACGCAGGTGGAAAGGAGATGCTGTTAGTCCGACAGAGGGAGATCAGCGGGATTTGCGGGGGAGGGGTAGTTTCAGTCATATCGACCACTTTACCCCGCTATACCGAGCTACGCCGGTAGAAACACCTGAGCCCACAGTCCTCGCCGCCGCCACTCCTCGTTGAAGCTACCAGCAATTCTATCCTTGGTGGGTACCATCGTACAGAGAAGCCGAAATATACTAATATCCCCACCTCTCTTTTTATATATACGTACATATATATATCGGCGTGGCGCCAAATGGGTTGTAAAACACGAAGGATTTTGTCCGGGCGCCGCATTAAAAAGGAAGGGAATTAATGGCAGCTCGGACTTCCAGATAGAATTAATGATAAAGGAGAAACGGGCTTCGGGATGGGGACCGACGAGGTGGCCCAGGAAATGCGGTTTGAAGATTTTTTACGATGCTGCCTGTTGTATGACGCAGAAGGATAGCACGAGAGGATTGAAGAGAGGAACGAAGAGGAGTTATTTCCACCGGCTTTGCCCTGCCGCACCGCGAAAATACTCGGGAACGAAGTACGTTAATGAAAGAAATACAAGTTGCAAAAGTGAGGGGACTTCAAAGGCGAAAGCCTCTTACCTACAGTTAGATATCGTGCCAGTTGGAACAAAAAAGCAGCGGGGATAAGGAGGGGCGGGAAGGTCCCGCGGGAATGGGTAGGAGAAAGAGAGGAGGGAGACGGGAAGCTCCGGGAAGCAGCTTTTAATCCGCCTCGGTGGGTCACCGCGCTTGAAAACCTCTGGTTCAGGTTTTGAACTCCGCTCCTGTGGCTTAAGGGGAAGGTTAAGAACCGTTCGGCGGCTTCGGCAACGCGAAAAGTATTAAGTCGGACTGGCAACACTAATTGGAGCAAAGCCGATGGCAATGATCGTAGCAGGACGTGCAAACGTACAGATGAACTTATAACTCCGTCCCGGTAGACGAGCACGCGACACAGAGAACGGGGAAATAGTTGGCAAGAAATGTCTCTTCTCTTGGTTCGAGATAAGATATTAGGGATGGTTTCCCCTGCTAAAGAGAGTCGTACAGATAAAATACATTTCATCGTTTCTCAAATCATTCCTTCCTAAGTCGCGGTACGCATACACGGTGCACTATTGTTCCGCTTACAGCTGCTCTCTCTCTCTCTCTCTCTCTCTCTCTCTCTCTCTCTCTCTCTCTCTCTCTCTATATATATATATACACACCTGTTTCTTCGTTTTTTAATCCCTTTCTATTAAATCCGCATTTCTCGAAAACCGACATCTGTCCAATCTCGCTCACCTTACGCGTTTCGCCCGTCCATCGGGAAGAAAATAATCTCTCCGGAGGCGAACAGCCTAGTCGAGGATGAGCAACTATAGAGAAAGAAAGCGACGCAAACGAAGAGAACAGCCGAGATAGAGAATCCAGAGGCCGGAAGTTGTCTCGCGTGGTGGTTTGCGAAGCAATGCCTCTTAAGTAGCCGGTCAGCCTGGCGAGAAAGAAGGAAGGAAGGAAGGAAAAAAATGTATAAAAATGTTTTAATCCACCGTCTCCACCTCCTCCTCATCACGTTGTTTCGTGGTGACCTACCGCCCTACCATTTTTCTCCTCGCTTCCTCATTCCCGGTCTCCCGCCTTCCAGCTTTTTGCTGTCTCGCCGGATTTTTCGAGATTATGGTACTAAATCGGCGAGTAAGGGACATGTATGCGAGTAATGTAACGCGACCGCACGTACGCACGCACGCATGACTGTCGCGGGCGTGCCTGCACGTAAATGTCAGGGGTTATAACGCCGTGTGTGCTTCGCGAAACGTGGTAGGAAAATTTTTTTATTTCACAACCGACGGCTGCGCGATTTCCGTCTACGAAAGAAAACAATATTCCGTCCCTCGTTTTACATAAATATCCATAACGCTTCGTGTACTTTTCCAAACGCAGCCCGGAATCCGCGTACGATGGAGACGTTTCGCGGAAAACTGTCCAGCTTACGTTCACGTTGTTGCAGCGTATTCAAATGTACTTGTGGCGGTTCGGGTTTGTGATACCTGTTGTCCCTTACACGCGACCACTTGTGCGATAGTACAGTGCACGCGTACTTTTATGCATTGAACCAGCCACACGAGAGAACCAGGAATAAAAGAAGCGCGGTAAAAATTTGCATAACGGCTATTTCGCCGGATTTCTCATGAGGTCGGCATTAAATCGTTGGATAAAAGCTGACAACTCGTGTCACTGTCACAGTCATGTTTAGGCACGATTATATTTACGTGTAACACGCAATCAGAAGCGATTAAAAAAACTTTGCAAGAATTGCTCGTCACTTGGTACGTGCATTTAAATCGTTCTGTAAGCTGTATACACACATGCCCGATTTAACAGGCCGTGGAATGAACAAGACCCGCGACAAAAAAAAACGCAGTTTTAACGTCTATAATGCCTCGCACGAATACTTCGACCGCATCGGCGGCGCCGCACGCGACGCCTCGCGTGGAATAGAATGCGCCGAACGAGCTTATTTTTATACATTAAACTGAAATCCGGGCGTAAAAGGGGGATGCAAGGGAGAAAGTCGCGCGGCTGTCGGGGATGGCATCCTCATCCGGCAGAAAATCCCTTCGCTCGTAACCGAGGCTGGCTGAGCGCAGTGGTAACGCTAAGCTCGACGGGAGATGCCGCCTGCGGTCTCCATAAACAGCGCTTACGCCACACAGGTTTCCCGCCTCTCGGAGGGGGTAGCAGCGGCAGTTGCGGGACGGGGTCGACGGGGATGAAACCATGGAACCAACGGAGATGGCAGCAGCGGGACGGGCAGCGAACGTAATGTTCCGACCCATCGTTGTATTCAACCCCACCCTGTTTGTACACCCGCAACAACGAGAAACACCTCGTCGTTTCGCGCGGCATCTTAGCGTGCCATACAACCAAACAGGCAGCCTCCTGCCCGTCTCGTGCCGTCGCCGTCGTGGCGGGATACAACAGGCTTTAAAGGATGCGCCAGGCGCGAAACGGCAGCGTGCGTCCCTTTCCGACACCTCGACACGGCAACCAACGGACGGATCGTTGCCCGCATTTCGCCTCTGTCACCGTGATCCCAATGGGAAAACCCTTCGATATATTGCCTACTAAAGTCCAGGCGAGACTTCCTCGCCTATCTCGCGCCTATGCACCAGAACAGCTTCTTCCTCTTTCCCTCTTCACGACATACGTTCTTCCCTATTTCACTCCTTTACGAGAGAAGCTCAAGGAGAGGCGAAGGTGATCAATCGTCACGCATCAATCGTACGACGGCATCGATCGATGTGCTTTAATTACGGGAAATGTAAAATTTGCGTAAAGAAAAGATAAAAATTTACGATTCACGTTCATCGTCGATATAACAAGATCATCAGCGACGCATCAGAAATCACGGAGAAAAACGGTATGCGGAAGCAACGATAGAATTTAACGAGCCACATCTGTTCTATATATCGGCATCCAATTGATACCCGTTGAGTAATGAGGCGGGTTCATCTATTGCCTGCCATTACGTCGGACGCTATAGCCGTGCCGGATACAGTAATCATAGTTCTAAGGCAGTAATGCGGGTCTAAACCCCTTCATCGACAAAAGAGAAAGAGAGGAGAGAGAGAGAGAGAGAGAGAGAGAGAGAGAGAGAGAGAGAGAGAGAGAGAGAGAGAGAGAGAGAGAGAGAGAGAGAGAGGTAGCTGCGAGGCTCCCCCTTCCGTAGAAATAACCTGTCGATACCGGTTACGCGGAATCCCACCGGTGAGGCACGTTGACCGCATAAAGTGAGCCATAATAGACACGTTATAGACATCGGAGCCTAGTGCCGATATCGCGCATTTGAGGACAGTCTTTAGACGACGGGATAGCCTATATTTAATAGGAGAGCGTGAATATAGGTCAAATCCCTGCTTCCAGACATTAAGCAATTCAGAAACCGAGAGAAGTTCGGATCCTAAAGTAGTTCCGGTACTTAAGAGAATTGCTGCCGCGCCAAATGAAATATAAGGATCGTAGGAATACGTGAGTACCTGCAAAGGAGTATGAAGTGTTTTATGATCGGCGCGATCAAATATTCGTCTATTAAATAGGTAAAGAACGACCAGTGCAAAAAATTGCCATAATAAGCTTCTGATGATGTTCTCTTAAGCTTCATTAAAAAATCATGAAATGAGCCAAGTTAATTACTACCTGGCGCCATCGAGATGACACAGTATCGACCGTAGTAGCAACCATATATAATAATACCAAGTTGCTTCGATTTATCGTGCATATTCGTAATGTAACGAGTACCAAACGTTCATGAATTAACATAAGAATGACTCACCGCGTGATTCAGTCTGTACGTCGTCTTATGACAAGCTTCAGCGGAATCTCCGACGCTATCCGACTGCAGAATTCGATTCGCTGAACTCCAATTCTACGATAACGCTAACCTCTTGATTTTCCTTCCCGTAACGGGCAAACCAAGCGAGCGAACGCGAACAATAGACGAGCTTGTCGCTCCACGGTTTGCCTGACCCAGAACCTCCAAATCCGCACGCGGAATTCGGAGCCTTTTATGTGGTCCGAGGGCGCATGACCAGGCTAATTGGAATGTTCGGTCGGAATATCTGGAGCAGGTCGCCGCGGATAGATGGAACGCTCCCAAGTGCGGATACAACGCTGACGTATTCCTGTAGGCCAAAACCAGTGCAAACAGGTGCGGAGCGCGGTGGAGACGCGTGCGCTCAGTATAGACATAGTGACGGAATGCCAATCAATTATTTTTGACAATAACAACGTGAGACAAAAGCATTTTCCCGCAAAAGCCTTCAATGACAAGCCTTCTGGCAAGCCCTCTACCGTCTTGATATCCTTGAACGTTCGTGAACATGGAAGCTCGAGCTCGATACCTTTGTGCCTTTATTCGAGACTTGACTGGGTCAATTGGAAATATTTGGCGACGATGGTATCTGGAGCGAAGGCCTTGGCGAGCTCCCCGGAACGCGGATACAAAACATCAGGGAACTTTGCGGCTGGCATGAGCGCAAGCAGGCGCGACGCAGGGGAACACAAACGCGAAAGAGGAAGCTAGGTTCCTACGTGGAGAGTCCGGATCGATCCGACTGCCAGGTCAACCCTCACCGCGACTCACTCACCCGGCACCAGCCAACTACGAGATATTTTGCGCTTATATATCGTTACGCTATTACTTATTGCAAATTGCAAATACGTGCAAAAATATCCATATTATCGGCCAAGGACATAAAATAAAATTAATAAATCCATAATGTTTACGTAAATATCAATATAGCGTTAATGCCACGTACATATATCGGGGACATATTATGAGCAAGTATTTTCGTCAAAAATAGTACCTAGAAAAATATCGCTTGAAAAGCGAACGATGCAAAAATCGAGTGGCAGTCACCAGCGAAATAGAGTCGAGAAAGTTTAAATGGAGTAAACGTGAAACGAGCATGCGATGTCCATTGCACGGGAAAAAAAATTAGGACCTACGAGGTCGTTTGTGTCCACAGTTGGTACCGATTGCAACTCAATGGGCCTTTATGAAATTCCAACAACAACCGCGGATCCAGCAGTCTCTCGCTCTTTCATCCTTTCGTTTTGTTGCTCCCACGCTTTACGTCCATGTGTCTCCCCTGGTGCTATCCGCACCGTTCCGCGTCGGTGAACAAATTATTCGACTAATTTCAGCCGATAACTGACAGTGATGCGCGTTAATATGGAAATATCGTGGCTCATCGAATGTACGAAGCCCAGCGGTCGTTCGCGAACACAATTCGGTTGACAAAGATGCGTTTAATGCGGAATAACAGTCGATCAAGTTATCCAGGTGGGTACAGGATTCCCGCTGATCATCGGAATTAAACGTCACGTTTTATACGATCGGACATTAAGAATGTACAACGGTATAAAAATGATATTCATACAAAAGCATTATCGGCGCGATTGCAAACTCATCAGAGCGACGTGAATATTTTAATAACATGTGCCGCAATTAATATTATCTGAATTATTTCATAGCGGTCTTTTAATCATTGCATTAATTAATACTACTGCCATATGCAATCTATGTAAATCAAACGAAGCCTCAATAATATTCCACCGCGCAGCAAAGCGTTAAATAACCCGAATTATGAGAGGATGGGTATGAATATGAAATGCTTTACGAATTACAATTTTGGAAACGGTCTATTGTTTGGAAATTGAAGCGAGTGTAAGAATCATAATAAATGAATTGTGATTTATGAGTTATATCCGACGATCGCTGAAGATTGCTTACTGTGGTAACAATTCGTTTTCGTTCACGCGAACCCCGTTCACTTGTACAAGGTGCAAGTAACGTGCACGCTCCGCTAAAGGGAGTCGTGAATCCAAGGTAAAGCAGTGACACGTAAAAAAGCGATCCGTTTTACCGGGCCTTCTGCGGCCGGCAGTTTTTATACGAAGTCATTCATTCGAGCGGACACCACATTAAAATTTGCGATGTAACTTTTCTCTCTCGTGCGAGTAAAACCGACCGTGACTCATATAACTCGATTCTCGGAGGAAGAAAAAGATATTTTCTCGTTTTCCCATCAACGCGTAGCATCGAAACTATGACGATTTTCTGCCGTCTCACATGTCGCTTTTAGTTTTGTGAGTCAACAACTTCGTTGAACGCGCCGTGTCAGAAACAAATCGTGCAAAAAGAAACGTTTCCAACATATACGACGGATTAATCGAAGAATCGAACTACGATCGCGCGACGCGGACGAATTTAAACGAGGCGACAAACGAGTTCACTTTTCGACGATTTTCGTTGCATAACCATCCGTAGAAGCAATTTACTGGCATAACGCAAATTGTCGGTGAAACAATTTCATTGGACGCGGCACAAAGGTTTGCCGCGGTGCGAAACAATACGAGGAATACCTACACTGGTATCGGATTATTCGACGTTTTCATTAGCTATTGACATCGCCATGTAAAATATCGATTCTACCCGTTCTACGAACGGCATGGATTTCTCTGCTCCGTGCATTAATATTAATTTTCAAGCTTTTACATTCCCCCTCGCCATTCGGCACACTCGTAACGTAGATTAATTGAGAAAGCCTGTTACCGAGGAGCGAGACAGTGGTTATTAATGGCATAACAAAATATCGAGCAGCCCACGCCGCCAGGCCTTCGAAACCCGACAAATATAAGACGCGAAAACTTCCGAGGCGCGCGAACGAAAGACGCGGTCGAGATTTATGGTCGCTCTCGCTATACAGAAACATTGTTTCTGATGAGGGAGGCGGGAGGAAGAGGCAGGGGAAGGGGACGATTTCGCGTTATCCGGTTAATGGCGGGTCGAAGAAAGTCTGCGTCGCTTCCACGATGTTTACCAAATTACAGGGGATTAATCTGCATCAACGCGATTAATTGCATCGGTATTCGGCCGACGCGGCACACGAAGATATTTCATTTCGATGAAAAGGGCCGCGAGTTTTTGTCCGATGCCGAGAGAAAGAGAGGAGAGAGAGAGAGCTCTGAGTTTCCCATTCGCCCGAAGAAACCTGTCATTAACGTAACGAACGATTCTTGTTGTTCACCGCGGCGAAAGCGTTTATTTCCACGTGGCACTAAATCTAAGCTTGCTTTAGGAGAGCGGGGTGCAGTAACAACGGTGCAGCTCGAGGAAACAATCCCACGTTTTCTTTTGCTCATGGCCGAGTAGTAAGCCGATGCCCCGAGCCACTAATCACAAAGGAATTACTCGTCGGAAAAAGCCCCCTTTAGCCGCGAAGGATTCTACTGCGCTACCCTGGATATCCGATTCTTTCGATTCGCCGTGAAACGAGTGCGCTTCTAACGTTATTTAGGCGCGAATCATAGTAGGGTAAGGTTGCCGATATCGCACCGGCTCCTAGATCGCACTACC
>NW_017300244.1:901819-923383 GCF_001594075.2 Trachymyrmex cornetzi
CTCGTCGGAAAAAGCCCCCTTTAGCCGCGAAGGATTCTACTGCGCTACCCTGGATATCCGATTCTTTCGATTCGCCGTGAAACGAGTGCGCTTCTAACGTTATTTAGGCGCGAATCATACTACCTACGCGGATCATCGCAGGCCACATAGGCGACTAACGAGAATTCGACGTTCATTGGTCACGACTCATTGATTTACGAGTGTCGTAAAACGGACTGCCACTTGCGTAACAACACAAGTCTCGAAACGGTCGCGAGTAAGCAATGCTCCGGTGGAGCTTCTCGGAACAAGTTAGGAGAATTGTCAAAGGCGATGGCTCGCCGAGACAAACGGAGTCGGGGACGCCAGCGACGGAGGTCAGGTCGTCGCTTAAGTGCCTCGTATTTGGCCTCGTACGAGATCGTTTCGTTCCGGAGGGTCGCGCTCCTCTCGTAACTCCGGCCGAAAGCAATAGCCCCCCTCCCCCCTCCCCCCGCCCCACAAATACATTACATGCTCAGTTTACGGACGCGAAACGCGAATCGCGAGCGATTGTACGAGGCCCTCTCTCCGCACCCGCCGTATACACGTAGACATCTCGAAATGAAACAAGCCGTCCTCCCTCTCCGCACTCGCGACCTGAACTCTGAACTATGTCCATTCTAGACGGACCCTTGCGGATCGCGAGATATATCTGCTGATTGATTTGGCCGACCGATTCCGCGCTATCGGCTGACATTATCGTACATAGGCCAAAGCGGATCGACATCTCGAGTGGAGGGTATGCTTGATTCATGGACACGCGATATTGTTCTCGATCGTGTCGCCACAATGCTCGCCGATGTTTCCGACCAGCGTTTAGTACCTCGGCCGAATGGATGTCGACCCAAATCGGAGAGCTAAATTACACCATGTGTCCACATCCGCGAGTACCGAGAGATTTGTAGGTTGAAAAAGCGAGGAAAACCGTTGGAGATGACCCCGAAAATCTGGGTCGTTTCGAGGAGAAAAGATAAAACACGATAAAAAAAACTTAATAAATATATCGATATGCAAAGTGCCTTCGACAATTTAGCCAATTACAAATTTTCGGTAACGAGACTCTTCATTTTTATTGCATGATATTTCAAAGTTCTCTTCCGCAAAAAAAGTTATCTAATCACCCACTCTCCTCTCGGAGGAAAGATTCATCTGTTATAATCGAAATTTTACTAGCATTTTAACTTGCAGTTTCTGTAAGCGAGGAGAAAGAATAAGTTTCATATTTCTTAAATAAAAAACGATACGTCCCCGTTAAGAATATATTGTTGCTTTTCTCTCTTTTATCTTTAAAATTTCCCTTTCTCATTAGTACAGAACTGTGGAAGAGTGTGCAAGTTTAACGTCAGGTATATAGAGCCCCGAAGAAAAGCGGTAATGTACAAGCAATACGGTAAATGGCGTAAGCAACCGAACCGAGCAGCGCCACGTTAACCGATAATTGCGTCTTTCGTTCTTCGGATACCACCGACGATCTCCCGCGCGACCTACCGCAACGATATATTTCGGAACGACGCGACGCCGACGGTGCCACTTACACGAACGGGCGCGGGCGTCCTCCATCCCACTCGGATTCCCGCGTCGACGTTTGCCGCTCGTCGAACGAGACGAACCACGTCGGACCTCTTCGCTCTACCGTGGCCCGTAAAACCCTGTGGGAAAGAGCAGTGCGAAACCGCATCGCCAATGTCTTGCGGCGAGACGCTGGAAACATTAGAAAGCACGATGGAAAATAGCCAAGTTTAAGACCATCAACGTCTATGACATATGTATTATGCAAAATGTCTCTGGTTTCCTCGCACTTTTTTTTCCGTCCGCAGATGGCGGTGTCTTGAGTAATTTAAAGGCGATTGTTCCTTAGGAAAAAAATTAATTCGCGACGCCGCCAGCTTCTCCCTGCTACTTTTTAATGCTTACCTCGAAATAACTTCTTAACTAGAACGTTTAGATTATAAAGTTCTGTTCAATTAAAATTAGTTGAAGGATACCATTTTGCTATTATATCTTTCTCCAACTTTTTCGCAACACAAATATTATCGTTAATATTACAGTAGGTATAGAAAATAAAAAGTTCATTTTATGCGGATTAAAATTGTAAAATTAGTAATTGCATTTTTTTTTCTCTCCTCAATAACTTTGGCTAGCTACTTCGTATGGGCATACTACTGCATCGTTTATTTATAGTGCATGTAAATTTTAGGTATTAATTACCAGCAGAGTCTGTCTCGTAATATCGCTCCACTGCTGAAACATTTTATTCATTTTGCAAAGTGTACACATAACTACGGTAATGAAGTCGTATTCATATTCACTCTGCTGGGTAGTATATTTACGGTCTCGGTAACAGAGAGCAGAAACAATGCAAAAACTACGTCGGTTCGACGGTTGCAAAAACTCGATTACTTTACGTTCCACGTTACAGCTGAAAAAAATGCCGCATTTCAGCTCGTTTGTTTTGTCCAAATATCGAATCTTTCCTTTTTAAATGAAAAACATATAAACTTTACACACAAAAGCATCTAAAACCAAGATGACAAGAGCGTATAATAAGTAACATGTGTGTGTATCCCGTTTATTTATTTATTTATTTCTGCTATTCATATAGATCCGAAATTCAAGGGGGGATGGAAAGCACCCAGGCACCAACGAGCACCCATCGATGTATCCGAAGAGTTAAAATTGGCGAGAGAGTCGAGCGGGAGGATCCAGATCGCGAAGCGGACCGCCACCGCGCCGGTGATACTCGGCGGCGCGTATGTGCGGGCGCGGATTTAGTTCGCGGTGTCGCCACGGGTCACGGCGGCGCTGCACCGTCGACGAGATCCTCAGTCCGTCACGGGGTTGCGAGGGGTACGCATTGCTCTCGTCGGTTTGGTCGTACCCGGGCTCGAACGTCACGACGCGCGAAAAGCACACGCCGCGTGAGACGGCCCGGCCCGCGTTTCGACTTTTTCTTTTCCTCGTTGACGCGCGTCATAAAAAAAGAGTGTGGTGTGCTCGGTGAAATGACGGCACATTGTGGATCACGATAATCGGACGGCGATCGTGAGGTGACAGTGCGAAGGTGGCAGGAGAAGGGAAGGTCACCGGTGAGCATTGCGGCACGAAACGGGACTTGCGACATACGCTACTGTCACTAAACGTGAGTGCTCCTTTTTCAATCGTTTATGAATGAAACTTATTTTTTCCACTTCAAACTACATTCATTTCTGCACATAAAGTCGATACTACATCTTTCTCCATTTAATCTTAACGTATACATTATTATGTCTAATAAGTCTAATTTTTTAACTGATTAATTAGTTAATTATTTAAGCATTTTATTTTTTTACTAAATATGCTTTGTGACTGAATAGAGAATACCACAGTGGCTTGTCGAAAAAAGGGATAAATTGCCATATTATTTAAAAACATGCTCCATCCTTGTATATAAAATCTTGCAAATTGTAATATGATAATATAATTGTAAGCTGTATTGATTGTGTAATAATATATTGAGTAATATGACTGGCCATTTGGCTTTGCTCTAATTAGTTTAATAATATGAAAAAGATATGTCCGCATTTTATAAAAAGATTAAGAAAGAAACAAAGAGCTAAAATTAAGAAAAGAAGACAGTTTGTTACGTTTTTTGCTACAGATATAGGACAACGATTACATTTCTACATTATCCTTTTTCGGATAATAATTTTTTTTTCGAACTAATAATATATTTATTAACGACAATGCGGCAAGATGAGAAGATTTAGAATAATTATTTCATAAAAAAAAAGTCACATTATACGAAAAAGGTAGCTATTATTTAATCCTTCTGTCTTTTAAGAGAACGTTCCAATTTTCCGGAGCAACATGGACAATCGTCACACTCTGAGAAAAATACATACATTTGGCAAAACTAAACGATTAATTCTTCACAAATGAATACATTAAATTTTTGAAAGGGCAAATAAATTAAATGTGTTTAAAGGGCAATATTCACGCATCATACACCCGATAATACAAGA
Source organism: Trachymyrmex cornetzi (assembly GCF_001594075.2). Classification (NCBI taxonomy): domain Eukaryota; kingdom Metazoa; phylum Arthropoda; class Insecta; order Hymenoptera; family Formicidae; genus Trachymyrmex; species Trachymyrmex cornetzi. Next base: position 905,842 of record NW_017300244.1, read on the forward strand.
AAAATACAGACTCGTAAATGTCAAAGAAACTCAGCTGTCACCATGACAGATCGAAGCGTGCGTCGCGTGATCCGAACGATCACCGACTATTGTAAACACGATGCAGTTTGCGTTCCATTATTCCACGCTCAGAGTTCGGTCAATCGCGCAGAACGTGCTGCCCTTTCAACGACAACGGTAGCTCTCAGCAATGTCACTGATGCAGTAATCGCGCCACGCGTCTCTTTCATCGGCGCCGCGGTCGTCGGTGCTTTCCGAGATCGCTTTGTGCCGACAATTTCTCGGCAATTGAGCAACTCCGCCGGCACGTAATTAATAATGCGGCCTCACGAGATAGGACTGAGATAAAGCGCGCGCTTACATTATCGAGCCCAGCTCGGAGAGTTAAATGATCATGATAGTGACGATGCGGAAAGCCCATCCCTCTCTGCGTTATCCGCGATTTCATCGTGCATTATGCATAAACGTGCGACACACGCTTTCTCTATGCGCCAACGACTCCACTGTACGATTCATCTCGACACATTCTAGATTTCGTTCTCGCGCCATTTATTCTCGACAGAGATCTAAAAAAAAGATTGAAGTATAAAATTCTGCAGACGCGGCTATTGTAGTCACAAGTTTGACCCGTAAAGGTTTTTTTTTTTAGGGTTACTTTATGAACGTTTATCGGAGGTCTACGACATATATAACCGCATGGGGATCTACGCCACTGGTTGCTTCCACGCGATAACTAATTCTCGTCACGTAAGCTCCTGTGCGTGGTACACGTCACATTCTAGGTAGAACGGGCTCTACTACGTTGGACGACGACTCGTCCAGCTGATTACTTACTGACGCTCGATCGATTCGCGATATTCTAGACCTTATTCTGATTTATTGTGCCGTATCGGAACTCGATAACACAACCAGTCGTGTATTTCTCTGAATTTTAACTTCATGTAATTAATCGGTCATAACATTTTCGCGATAAATTCACTGTGTAAATAATTAACTCGGCAATCGTTTACCTGCACGTAGCGCGTTCCATCAAAATAGGTTCTCTTTGTGAACAAACGGCGAATTGTACGCAGAACCGGGCGTATATTTCGAAATTGTGTAAATAGCACGTAGTGCTTGCTCCCGTATTCATATCGGGCGCGGCTACACCGCCGTTGAATAATTCTATCACTTTAATTACCAAAGTTTATAGTGCAAATCAGCATGATGGGGAATAATTAAATCTCGCGAAAGGATGAAACGTGTACTGTACTCGCGCTTCTCACTCGGCGTGATTCGGCGGTACTTTTCTTCGATGATATACAGGGTTAAGCGGATTGTTGTAAATATAGCACACGTTGGACAGTGACTAAAGGCGAGAACATCAATCAGCAGTCGCGAGCCATTGTGCCCCACGAGGCTGATAATAAATAGCACCTTCCGTTCTCGCCGGTTATAATTCCTCTTCCCGATCGTTCTCGTGTCTTGTCTCTCTTGTCGGCGATGCCTTTTTCTCATTTTCCCCGCGCAACAACGATCGCACACGCGCGCACGCTCGTACGTCTGTATGCCTATATATATATATATATAGTCGTCTGTGCCGCGAACAGGTGTCTAACTACCGACTGCCGTTCCTACAACTATAGAGCACTCCGGCCGAGTACCTTTATTGTAGCTTTATTGTACTTCTTGCTTCCTGCAGATCGCTCGAATCCGTACAATTACACGTGAACTGCGACCGTAGGATAGTACCCACAACTCGCCTGTCTATCGATTAACCATTAGCGAAATTAATGGTACCCGTAGACAATAGAATAGCGCTATAAAGCTTAAGAAAGCGAATTAGATACGAGACACCGGTGCAGATTGCACTAGTCGCGCGCATGTTTATGTCGGCCTACGTGATCCGCTTTCAATGAAGCGATAGCAAAAAGATAATACCACTCTAAAGCTACCGTTTCAATTTATTTTGTTCGGCGATGCGACGTATGCAGAAATAATTCAGACTGTTGACAAGAAATGTTTTCGATAATTTTTCTCTGATGCTTCCACCATCGGAGAATACATTAACTAAACATAACGACCTATCGGTAAATTACATGTTTCCAGAAATTACATCTCGACAGAGAGACATTCGGTTGACTGGACCAGTCCACTCATTTTATAATGGACAGAATGTTAAACAAGCGAGATGACAGTCCTCACTACTGGGAAAGCTACACTTGACTATTTTATGCGTCGCGCTTCACTCGCCTCGAGAGTACCGGTGCTCTCCCCTCCCCCCCCCTCTCTCTTTCTCTCTCTCTCTCGCATGCGCTTTCTACTTCAGTTTCAAACTTTAATTAAAAAGGTGGAGTCGCGCAGTACCTAAGGTCCTTCTACCTTCTGGGCTAACCCTTACCCATCCCCATTTCGCGAACCACCGCTCATCCCATCCGTCAGGGACCCTCGTGTCCGAGAAGCTATTTTAATTTCATTCACGGGAAATAAACAGAGCAATGAAATTAACGAGCGAGCGCGTGCACGTTCGCGTGTGCCTCTAATATGTATAGTCGAACTATATATTTTTCCAGTACAAATGACACTCCCTTGACAACGGTTCATTTTCGGTTGGATACGGTAAATACGGGTGCAACCACAATGAAAGTACAAAAAGTAGCTAGCGATTAAAAATCAACTCGCTGGCGCAATGTTTTTCATCTTGCGCGCGCCGCTTGATTAAAATTAATTGCTACGTTTTTAATTACGAAATGAAATGTAAACATTAGGACGGACGTTTCCAACAGGAAACCTTCATTTCGTCCCGCGATATCTACTTCGTTTCTATGGTATTGTATTGAAAAGAGATGGGATTTTTTTATATGTAATTTTATAAAATATCGGGATGGTAATATAATATACGAAATTACTTTATCGTCATCGGCTCACAAAAGCTGACTGAACGAAAATTCGGAAAATTCTGCGGTAAGTCTTTTCGGTTGAAGAGAAGCCGACCGACCCACTCGAGTGGATGTTCAGCAAACCGCAGGATTGAGGTGGCTGTTACCGAGGTGCACCGATCTTTGATTAAGAATTCAAGCGGAATAAGTTGAGTCTGCGATAAAAGGTGACCGAATTTTTGATGGCTCGATACTTTGTCTCTTAAGTTACTCCGAGCGGATTAACGTAGGATTTTCCATAATACACATTATTACGATTAGATTTTATAAAATCTATACAAAAAATATGGAATTAAATTAAAAGGTTAGAGTTGGAAAAACAATAACGTCATTTTGATGTTAAAATTATTTCGTATTCAAATATTGCTTCAATTCAATTTAATATAATATTTCTGCATTAACACACATACACACACAGACACACATTAAATATTTGTTTTATGTGCGCGTTAAAAAATTGTTATTACACTTATTTGTGTTATTTATGATTTATATCATAATTACACTTTTTATTTTTTTATCGCGTTTTATTACAAAATCACTCTACTACGTGAAAAGACAATTTTACTAAAATATCAAATACAAATTTAAAAATAATTTTGTTGGATTAAAATAATTATGTGAATTCAAACTAGTTGCTATTAATATTTTTTTTACAGTATTACTCATCACTCATGCTTACGTTTCCTGTATAATTATTTTGTTAGTTTAACGAAATTTAATCTGTATTTAAATTTTGAGATACTTCAGCAAAATCGTTCTTTCCATGTAGTAAAAACTGATTCTAACATCATGTGACAATGAAGCTTAAGATTTCCTTTTAAAAAGAAATAATAATCAGAATTGGAAAATAACGTGTTATTTGTAGCATTACTATTACTGTTAATTTTTTTTGCGGCAAATCGTTTTATCTTGAAGAATCATGATTCATGAATAAAAACTATTGGAGCAGTTATTAGCGATTGTATCTGTGCGGCCGCAATTATAAGGTCGGTCAGGAAGCGTGACGATACTGGGTCATCGTCGGCACGTAATCGCAATCACTCGCAATTCGCTGCAGCATTTCATGCCGGCATCATGAACCGCATCACGGCGTCATACCAAAACTTAATCTAATCTCGCACCTAGGAAATATTTATCGCATAATCAACCGATCGGCAATCGTGAAGTGCCATTGCGTGCGCCGCATCGTCACGTCGGAACGATTCATAGTGCTCATATAATGAATAATCGACCGCATGCGATCACGTCCGCGAGATTACGCTCTCATTTTCTACTTGATATCATCGGCATGCAATTAAAGTATCGATTTCTAGTTAGAATCAATCCGTTTTTGCAACTATTTTACTTTGCTCATGAGCAAATTTTTTCAATTTATCTCAGAAACTCTTGGCTTAATTTCATATGCTTATGTTTCCTGCAGATAAGATACGATTGCATTAATTATACATACCACAATTATATATTTTTCTCTTAATTACATGTCGCAATCGTTTTTTACCGTTATACCTAAAAATATTCTGATATCTAATTTCCTGTAGAAAATTACGTTGAGCATAACGATCAGAGATAATTCTACTTACGCTTAGGAACTATTTCAATTACACGAAGTGTTTATATATCTCGTTTACGATAATATTACATTTTCTACAGTTTTATCTTTCGCTTCGTTCGTTTATAAAATCTGCATACCATTCACGTTTCGCTGAATTTATATATGCCGTATCAATTTTACTAGACAGTTTATGAAAGTGGAACGATAGTTGCATGTCCACACAACGAAAAGACTAGTTAATCCAAATCCGTGAGGGCCTATTCGTCGCGCAAGATTAGCAGCCCACGTTAGTGATTAGACGAAAGTCGTTGCTCCAGTTAATCTCCCGTGAGGCTGCCCGTATCCGCAAGTTACCTTCCGGATAATCTGACAAGCGCTCGCGCATTCGTTCGTCACGGTTTATCGCCGCTGATCTCGTCTCCCGGGGCTATCTTGAGTTGTCGTTCAAGTTCGAAGGAGCGCAATGTAGCTCGCACAGCTCGCGGAACGGCCAGTAAAGCGATTCGTTCCACCAATATAAAAGCAACTGAGCCAGGTAATGGCGTGGCGTTACGTACCTTTAAACCGGTGCCCTGCCATCATCACTTTTCGAAGTTACGTACCGTTGAGTTTTCGTACGAAAGGGTCGCGTCGCCGTGAATAAAACTTGAAAGAAAGAGATGCCGTGTTAGACACTGTTCCTTTAAATTTCCATCACTGCACACGCATTTCCGTGCAACGCAATTTGCAGATCGCGTATCGTTCTTTCGCGGCAAATACAATTTTCCCCGACGATGAGCCGTCGCAACACTATTCTAAAATTACGCTGATCGGATCTAATTCTTCCCCGGGACATAAATCGCAAACCGGTACTGCACGTGTCCGCCTTCTCGTTGGTGTCGTTAGCCTGTACATAATGAGAACGTTTCTTTGGCATACATTTTAAAATATATACGAACGCGTGGTTAGCGTGTTACGAAAGTGCGTGTTCGCCGAGGATTACGTCATCATAGAAAGCGTTCGACGGACGCGAGTAGGTGCAAACTCCTGGCTACTAGTAGTTCTGTCCAGAACGACATCCCCGACACGCAAAACTTATTGTTAGCTAATCGTGTTTATGGCATACAGGCATAAGGAGTAGCCGCTTGACATTCTGCTGATATTTGTCTCAATTAATCTCACGTGAAAGTACGAGTTACGTATCATTAAGAAATACGCGACCAAACTGTTATAGGATAACGTTTCCGACAAAATAACACGCAGCGGATAATTAATTTCTGTAGACAGTTACTTTGTCCACGAACAATGAAACTCTTTCCTCTTCCTTTTTCTATTTTTCTAAAGTTCGTAAACTTTTTCTCGGGGAAAATACAGTTTATATCCTCGATGTATCTTTGCTTTTTTCAATACTGAAAGAAGCAATTTTCTCAAATGTACAGTAATTTCACGTAACTTGGGTCCTTTCTGATAACAATAGTATGACACCCACGCGTTCGCTTATACGGGTCCCTTTGTCGACGTAATTACCTACGATAATTTCCCGCAGAACGCATTTTCCCACATAGCCGTCGACAAATCATGCGACGATAAAGTGTACGTGTATTTATCTTCATTACCAGGCGACAGCTCGGTCATAAACATAATCAGAAAGTTCGTTTAAAGCTCGCGTAATATATTTATAGCTAAAACGATAGCGTATTATGAATGCGTATTATAAATGTACAAAATGCTTCTACAGCATCATCGTGAAAATAGGTGCAAATTTCCGTAACGCGATATACAACTTGATTTAATTCACAATCTTCCCTACAAAATAATCAAAATCGATATCTTTCTCCATTTTGCTGTTTCTAATTTGGACTGCGTCCAAATATTTAATTGGTATAAACTTTACAGTAACTGAATCACTGTAAATTTTCACATTACATTTATACAGTGTAAATGTTTTTAGGGAAAATTGAAAAATAAATAAAAAAACGTATTTCCGTATTGCACATAATGTCTATTGAATTTCAATAAATAATTTCCATAAAGTTAGTGCAATGTATTGCAGAAAGATATATGTACTTCCACAAATCTTGCCACAGAATATGCGTCGATGAAAAATATGAATATTCATCTTCATTATTACGAAACAGTTCACACATAAAGTTAATCAGGAAGTTTACTCTAAGCGAGCCTTACGTATATCAACGATAGATTATGAAAGTGCATATCCATCCTATACTGAGACTGCATCGGAAGTCTGCAAGCGCAAACTTCCGAAGCGTGATAACTCAGCGTAATTTAATAGCATATAGTGCGGAAGTCTTTTGCATACTTTCTCTTGTATATTATAATAATATTATATATATTATGCAATTTTTTTCAATTCTATAGCTCGTGCAAATATAATAAAGATTAAAACGAGAGTTAACGATTAAAGTAAAATCTTTAGATATTAGTGGTTAATCCTTCAGGTGCACCGTTATTTTTCGCTAACGTCGTCTGGATCGTGGGTCTTTCACGTTAGTACTAAATTTTTCTTATTAAATCAATTGTGAAAAATTGGAAAAACATTTTTTATTGTTTTACATCTCTACTTTGTATTCTAAACGTTTTTAAACTCAGATATTGTATTGTTTTTACATAGCAAAATACAGAGAGAAACTTTAACTGACTTTGACTGTTCTTTGAAAGACCCACGGTGCACTCGGAGGGTCAATCGGAAACTTATTCTCAATATTCGATCAAAATCTTATATTCTGTGAAAAGGCTGAAGAACTTCCTTAAGAATAGTTAAGAATCTCTTCGTTTTGAAAAATAGTTGAATCCCTTTATGAAAAATGAGAAGTAATCTATTACAAAATAATATAGAAGCTGGCAAGAATATTTGGATGTAATTCGATAAAACGTACATGTTTATCAGACCCATTAACTCGCTTAGATAAGATGAGGAAGTCAGTTCGCCGGACGTTTCGTGATACGCCGTTTCACCTGTCATATTACGAAAGCGCATCCCCCTTAAACCTGCATTGTCCTAGGAAGTGCTCGGTACACGCAAACGGATGTAAATTTCTGAATGGAGAATAACCGACGCCCGGATAGCTTCTTTCGAGATCCGCGTGAAATCGCGTGCGATCAGTGCGATGCTTGTGTCACGTATGCGTGTGTATGTGTGTGTGTGTGTGCACCCGTGGTGTACCCCAAGGCAAACAGGAAGTGGTTCTCTGCAGGACCAGTCTACCGTCGCTTCGCGCCGCTATCTGTTCACAGCAGCACGGTGCAAACATTTGTTCAGGATGGAGGGAGGAAAAGCGGTAGTGAAGGCGCAAGTGGCGATGCGATATCGATAATAAGATAACGACTGTCCGATGAACTGCACCCGTCTCTTCTCTCAACTCCCTGGTTGTTTCAGTTCTGTTTCTTCCTCTCGTACCGTCCGTGACCCTTCTCTTTGTTCTCTTCAACCCGCCGCGCCGGCCTGGCTGTACTCTTTGTACTCCGTTCTTCCTCTTTGAAATAACCTGGGCTTCTGCAAGAACCGCTCCCGCTCATTCGTTCGAACTTCCTCTATTGAGGATCCTCGGGGCTTCGCCCCGGGTTCTGCAGCTCAACCTTTCAGAACGCTGATGTTTCTATATCAGTTAGTTAGCGGTTGAATTTTTGCCGAACAACAATCACGGATCATTAAAGTGCACGGAACAAAGTGTGCGCTCTTCCGAGTGGCAGCCATCAGAGTGATTAGTGATTAGAGATCAAGCTCGGAACCATTCCCTCCGGTCTTCAACGTCTCACTAATTACTTCTACGAACACTTCGATTAGCCTCAATGCATTTGGATCTGGATTTGGAGAACGTTATTATGAGCGATACTCTAGTTTTGCGGATTAAGAGAATGCGCACTCGTCTTATCCAGATGAATCGCGAGCACGTCGGAAACGGGTCTCCCTTTTTAGATTCGAGTTCGTAACGCTGACGTCGATCGAACGATGACGATTATGGCACTCTTAATCGGGATCCTTTCGGAATCGTGATCCTCGAAAACGTCTATATCGCGTTTTTATGATTCTCATAATGGAGTCTGTCTCTCGAAAGAAGATCCTTCGCTCCATATCCTTCCTTCCCAATGTCCACAAAGCGCAGAGAGAGAGAGAGAGAGAGAGAGAGAGAGAGAGAGAGAGAGAAAGAATATTGCACGTATTCTCCGGTAGTTCTATCCAGCCTACATAATGCCAGCGAACAAAAGGAGAAAAGGAACCTCTATACTTATGCATTGCGCGTGCATTGTGGGTCCACATTATTGGATCCACGCGTGATCCAGCGGGTAATAAAAAACAACGGTTCATTCCTGCTCTCTTCGAGGGTGGTCGCGGATTTGTCCATCCACAACGATGCATGTGTATGCACGCTACGCGGGACATGGTCGAAGGGAAGGGAAATGGACGCCGCGATACTGATGGGCGAAGGTCGGCGGTAGGGTGTCGATAGGACCGGCAGCATCGCGAGGCCGAGCAGCAACCCCATTCCGTACGGTGTGAGAGTCGAGCATGTGGCAATAAACAATTTGTTACGTCGAGAGGGTCGAAGCCTGCAACGGCATACGCTCGCGCGCATTCTCTCTCGCCGTCTTCGTATCTTGTTCTCTCCCTCCCTCCCTCCCTCCCCCCCTCTCTCTCTCTCTCTCTCTCCTAACTCGCTCGTCGATCCGTTTCCTCTCTTTCTCACCCTTCGACCACCCCCTCGGCGCCTCGCTCGTTCACGCACGACGTTACTCCGCCGCCGTAGCTGCGGAGCGACGTAACAATCAATAGCGGCGCGTCACGTTGTTTTCTCTATGCTACCTCCGTCCACGCCGCACACACGATCGTTAACCTCTCGATTATCGTTGCGGCGACCGCGACGATCGCCATCCCTCTACCCTCAGCCGGAATACGTCACGACAACATAGTTATATCGCGAGCGTATCGTCGTTCCATGGATGATGTAATAGTTCTAAAAACGATCATGGATATCGCTATAAGCCCGAGTGAGTTATATTCGAATCTCTCCCAGCAGTTATCGTGCTCTTCGAATTAGTCGATGCCACATCGAAAAGCGATATCACACATATTCTAGGATATACGGAAGATATAGAAACTAAATAGCAGGGTAAATATTTTAAAAGAGGGTGCCTCGACTTCTGTTTTAATTTACTGTTTTTTTAATTCTTAATTTTATTAATAAAAACGAAAAACAATCAAAAAAAGTATATATCTCTAAAAAGATGTATTTTTTTTGCTACAAATATTCCATCATGATTAACATAATTCCATTATAAAGTAAACAAAAAAATCATCATATAAAAAGACAGGACTAATTCTGCAATTCTCTCAGAAGCTTAATGTTTACTGCACTTAAAATACCGTTGAATGATTCAAGTTGTCACGATATACAGTCTACGATTGTAGTGTTTAAACAAACCTTGTTTCAAAGTGTTCTCTCGTTTAATTACATACGCGTGTAAGCGAAATACTCGCGACTGGCTCGGTGATAGAAAACGTATAGTACCGTAAAGTTAACGAGAATCGAAGCTAGCTAGGGCAAGATACGGCCAGGCGTACGCAGACGGAATACCTGGGAAACAAGGAAACGTCGGAAAAGGTTAGAAGTTTTTTTCCTCTCGTTGCGTAGCGCCATCCGCCTCCGTCGACATTATACGCACGCAGACGATAACGGAGGGGTTCCGGGAAGAGAGGAGGGGATGGAGAATAAAATGAGATCGCATTATATGCACTCGTGAAAAGGAGCCGGAGGGGTCCCGCAGTCTCTCGGTTGCTTGCATGTGGATCATACATTCATACAGCCACCGATGCGCACACTCGCTCAAAAGTGTTTTATACACGTGCGTGTGCGTCCATGTGCATTTGCATATCTGACATATCTGTGCGCACACGCACGCACGCACGCACGCACACCTGTCCATGCAATCGCCTACACAGAGAGACGTTCTTTGCCCCCTTTGAAGGAGATATATGTACGCGCGTGGTGCAGTGTGCGCGCATCGATGTGCTCTCTTTTTGCTGGAGAAACAAACGCGAATTCCGTTTTTGATGCGCACTGGCGCAAAAGTATTTTATAATGTTGGTGAAGATGCATATATTCGCTTTTGCTATAAAACGGATTTTAACGTATCGCGCCATCCCTTTTGCAAGAATCGTACCTGTCGCGCTCGCTACGCGACGTTGATCGCCGACGTTGACGTTCTCGTTTTGCAAATCGTTCATGGACCCGTGTATTTATCTAGCGTGCTGGATTCACGTCAACTTTTTGTACGAAAACTATGCGGAAACGAGAATCGCGATGACGGTTATTCTGCGCATCGCTTCATTCCCATGCGGTAGAAATATCTTTTACATAGGGGTATTTTATACACGAGTCGAGGATCGCATTTCGTTTTTTGGTGTAATGCACTTACGTTCCTCTCACGCAAGCATTTTTCATTAGTCAGAGTTGTGCACGCGCACCGTTAATTGCATACACGCGCTTTTATGTATCATATATGCAAAAATTAAATAAGCATCTAGATATAAAACTTATGCATAATTTGACCTTTTTTTCGAGCGTCCGACGTTTTGACATTTTTCCGATCATTAAATCGCCTTTGACGTGCAGTGATCTCTAAGTAAAAGCAATTTTATACAACGAGACACGCGCTATCGTTCGTCGCTTTTTCACAGTATGCATTTCATTTACGTGAAATACAGGATAAGCCAATATCTCTTTCCTTGGCACTGCCACATTTCGCTAGAAAGCAATTCTAAAAAGTTTTTTAATAACTGATGGTCAAAACTAAGTCATATAAAATTTTATATTATCGCAGTATTATTTTATATTAGCAATCCCGTATTTAAAAGTATGATTTAAAAGTATGACATATTTATATAAGATTTCTTTTGAAAATTTATATTATTACGTGTTCTGTGATATTTAAATTTGAAGTTTTTCACGTGTCATATATACTTTCCATTCTTTCAAATTTTGAAAGAAATGATATCTTATTAAAATATGTAATAATCAACTGATGGGGGTCGAAATGGGAAGTTATTACTTTCATACCCTTCTCTCCAAGTTCTCTTAGTGCACCTTGTAAAACCGCTCTCTCCGTCATGTGAAAACCCGTTTCGCCAACTCCGTCACCAATCCACGTCGAGGATTTCCGCTAAAACCTTCGTTTCTACCTCGTTTCCACAAACTCCAAGCGCGGAGTGACTGACGCGTTTGTCGGCTCGCGGCGATGGAAACCAACGACAGGCGCGGTAACCAAACTCCATTAATCAAGCGGCATTCGTCGCTTAATGAAAAGGCCAAATATCGCCCCACCGTGAATGAAAGATAGCTGCTCGCGGAAACGATTCAAACTGTCGACGTAAACTGCCAAAGCGGGCAACGTGCAAATTTCGCCGTGACTGCAGCGAGGGTGAGTGGACGTATCGGATTCCACACGCCTCGACGAAATAAATAACCGTACCATGTCTAATAACCGGTATTATCACAAAAGTAATACAGCTATTGCAGACACTGCGAATATATGTATATTATATGTCTTAACCCTCCGTCGGTAATGTGAGATTTTCACCCTTTGTTCGCAACTCCTGAGTTGTTCTTCGAACTTCAATGCAAAACTTTAATGTGCAGAACTTCAATGCAATTACCTTGTTCTGTACTGTATAAAAATCTGAAAGAATTCTTACATGTGAAAGTTTTAATGAGTTTTTACTGTTATGGATTTTATATTTACTTTTTTTTTTACAGATTTAAGTTATCTATCATAATTTTTACGATTAATAAATTGACTGTCTTTAAAATCCAACATTGCCGACGAAAAATTCGATGATAAAACTGATAGTATTCAAATAATATAGAAAAAAATAGTCATGATTTTAGAAATTAAACATAAACTATTAAAAATCTACAAAATTAATAGTATTTTTCATCTTGGATTTAAATATCGTGTATGGATTTGGAAATGAAACATAATTTTATTATTAAGGATGTGATAAGGAGTGACCTGTGTAGGAACTCGAGCAATATTTTTAGTCGCACCAACTATTTTTCTTATAAGTTTTTCTTATGCGCCACTGTAAAAACTTAGTTTCGCGGTACGTAATAATAGACAAGAAAGGTCCAGCTTGTATCTCAGGTTCTATTAAAAAACTTGAGGCCAAACTATTCTAATAAAATGCAGGTTGCACGTCCAAGTATACGCGTATTTAGTTCTTTTGATACACTTGGGTAATTGAGAAAAGTTATAAGAAAAAAATTATTTAAAAGCCAAATCGTATTAAAACATATTAATTTAAAACGCGATATGCATATAAATGTAAAGCAGAAGAATTAAACGAAGCTTTGTTCAATGAGAATATTAGCAAAAAATTAATACAATCGTGATCATTGTAACAATAATTATAACAAGATAATAATGACATGATCAGTAATAATAATTATCACTGAAATAATTAGAGATAGGTGTGATGTGCGATATTAATCCTCGTCAAATACGACAAAAAGATAGAACCGCAAGGGAAAGAGAGAGAGAGAGAGAGAGAGAGAGAGAGAGAGAGCAGAGGTATTTACATTAAATTGTACAATTTACGTTTCGAATAATAAAGGCCGGGTTTATCAACAAAATCGTTGAGCAGCAGGATTCAGATTACATAGAGAGAAATAGAAGTCAAAACTAATAATTACTGCGTCATAATCAGCGTTAAAATTTATTAAATTATATATGTATGTTATTTCTGTTGCTGTGAAATTTTGTTCAAGTGTTGAAAAAATTAATTTTTATGGTATTAATGAAAAAACGTATGCTTTTAATTTGCAACGTGCAGAGATATACAATATATCGACGCACTCCAACATGATACGTCGCGCTGCGTGCTAATTGTACAATAAAACTGCGATTTAAATTTAATTCCTCCAGCTCTTAACTCGACGTTTACCGCGCTCGTTACCGATGTACCGCGATACTTTGAATACACGATACCGTGCGTTAATTAAAATTCGATGTATGCCCCGGGTTTTTGCATAAATAAAATAAGAATTCACGCGACATTTCTGCGTCACATTTGAATTTTATCAACGGCTATCCAAAGACATCTTATCACAACGTCGTAGATCGCAAAATCGCCCTTCATATACATAAACGAGCCCCGCCATATGCATATGCACATGAACCCGTGCTGATGTGTGCATCCGTGACACGTGCGCATCCTCGTCCCTCGTCGTCGTCGTCGTCGTCGTCGTCGTCGTCGTCGTTGGGAATCAATTAGCCCGACATGCGCCGGTACCTCTTGGGATACGTGTAACACCTACCCTGCCATGCGCACGGAACACTTTTCGGCATTTAACACCAGACGGCATACACAAACGTGCGCACGTATGCACGTTTATAGGAATTATTTTAGTAGCGCTAGTCGCTACCCAGCACGATAATAGGATAACACCGCTTCTAGAATTACACGCGGCGAATCTCGGCGACCGCACCGGTAACTTCTGGTCTTAATTACCGAGATAATGAGTCGGAAAAGTCGAAGTAATCACTTTTCGATAATACGCTAACGCGGCTAACGCGGCTAACGCGATACCGCAAATTCCATTTGTTATATTCAGCACGCGAATTAATATATCTCGCAGTCGCATTAGTTTCATATCGAAAACATACTCGACTCGCATTCGTTTGGATAGTAGGCGAAATAAACGCCAAATATAGATATGAAACTATTGATTAGTTATATTATGTAGATAATATATCGATCAATACAAGCGTTAACAACAGCTTCATGCATTCGTGATAATACATCTAAACGCACTCATTGCTTAATATCAGCAATATTCCAACTCCATTATCATTGTACCACAAAATGCAATTGCATCCTGATGTACTTTGATTATAGTTTGATTATAGTTTGACACACACTCTAATAGTTTGATAAACCTTCTTAAAAGCTATAAATTTGCATAATGCATTCATCTATTTATAAATGAAAGAAGAAAATATTGTTACATTTAGGTACCATTTTTATATTTCACAGCTGTAAATTTTATTTTACTACGCACTTTTCCCACCAAATATTTCTGCTAATACCAACCTGCTAATCAGACCTCGAAATGGAATTGCAGGCCGCTATTTTTCAGTCGGAATTTGACGAACGAGAACGAGCTCGGCAGTGTCACGCGATGCTTTCGGAAGTCCGAAAGCATCGCGTACACATAAATGGGCTTGTCCGTTCATTCGCACATTGCCACAACGGACGGAATAGCTACGGGCCGGCGTGGCGCGGTGCGGCGCGGCGTCCATCGGCCATTCAGCTTCGGGTTTACGCACGTATGCACGTGTAATCCCCGCGGGGGTTTATAGGCCACCATCGCGACGTACACAGCATTACATATCTCCGCGGTGATCACCGACGCTGGATTCTCGCTCTGTGTCGGAGTCTCCCCAACCGTCCCTCCACCATGTCGTTAATTAAAAGCCACCGCATCCTCGCAACCGAACTCGACGACCCGGCTGCATTTTTAGTAGCTGTTACCAGTGTGTTCAACGACGGGAATATCTCTCGATCACGAAACTTATATTTTACGATTCTCACGGTTGAGTGCACCGATAGAGACGTTATCGCGTCGACACATATATTCTCTCTCGGTTTATTTACAGCGGTATACGATCAGTGAGGGAAAAAAAATGAGGTGCACAACGTTCATTACGAAATCATCGAAATGATTCAAATTCAATTTGAAAACGAAATTAAAAAAAACAGACCTGGCTCCGAAACGAAAACGTGCCGACAAATTCCGCGGTATAGAGGTGGGAACGTGTGATTTCCAGTTTGCATGAGACCGCGCGCGTGGTGCACCGTGGCACTGCATCATACGCCACGATGGAGCGTTACGCGGCAGCGTCGAGGGTCAATATTATCCGGTTCCAAAATCGATCCATAATTATTAAGCAAACACGACGGGACGGCAGGTTCCCAAAGCATGCCTGGACAAATATGATTACATCGTTGATGTGAACATTCCGATCAATATAAACTGCATGCGGTGGCATTCTCTACCCAATTAAGCTCGTACAGATCTGCCCGCGCATACATGAAAATCAATCCTCATTGGCCGCGTATCGATGATATCGCCTAATTAGCTCAGAAGCCGGCGGCTGCGTGCAGTATACGCCCATGCATAGCCGCCGGCAAAAACAGCCATCTGCATGGTTGTACTCCGTCTGCGTAACTAACGCGTGCTCCTGTTTGTAGCCGGGTCTCTATACCGGACTCGGGTTATCCGGTTCAATTTTTGCATTGTTGAAAATATTTGCGAGCGAAGCACAAAAAGAGAACAATACATATACGTGTTATTATCTGCCAAAATACCAATTATATAAAATATTGTGGAATTATATGAATTATATAAATTTGCATTGTATATGTTAAATTTAATTGCATGGCGATTTTTAGTCTCGTTAAGAAGTCTTTGTAATACTTACATTTCTATAAAATTATATGAAATAAAAAAAATGTTACTGTATATAAACTTTATCGAAACAGGAATCTCAATTTATTATTTTTCATTACTTGTATTTATAACGAATAAAAAATAATATATTTAAAATAATAAATCCGTTAATAAATCAAACTAATCAAGATTCCTTACAAATCAAAAAATTGGAAAGAGTAAGGGCACTAGGAGTCGGGCGCAGAAGACATCGCGCAAATAATACACTTATAAAGAATGAAACTTCTTTATTCACTAAACGCGCTTACATGTTTCGACTCATTTTTTAGCCTTCTTCAGAGCAAACACACGCTAACATATATAAAGTAAAAGTTATCCTGCCATGGTGAGCTCCCCTACATCGAGAATTTCAATGCCACAATTAAATAAAAAGAAAGAAAAGAAATTGAAAAAGAAGGGAAATATTAAAAATGTCAAATTAAAGAATATAGAAACTAATTTATCAAGAAGTTTCATTCTTTATAAGTGTATTATTTGCGCGACGTCTTCTGCGCCCGACTCCTAGTGCCCTTACTCTTTCCAATTCTTTAAAATAATAAATTTCTTGTGTTTTCGGTGTTATTTGTCATGATTACGTATTTACAATTGCGTTTTAACTCTCATTTTCTCTGCTATTACGATTTTACGTTAGTCTTTTTTCCGTTCATCTTAAATAATTTCTGAGAACATAATATAATTTTATTTAATATATACAAGCACACCAAAATTACACAGGTTCTCTAGAATTACTCGACGCCAGATGGACGAGAGACGCTGCCGTGACGTTGACTAGAAGTGTTTCCGGATGTATATCGCAATGCTATTCATCGCGTGCCTAATTAACAGTGCCCCGTGGCATTCTGACCCCAGCATTGTGCCGTGCGTCGCGTCGTGGGGCCCTTTTGCGGTCCGCGCACGAGCGGCGAGAATTTAATTAACCTGTTCTGCATTTGATAGCCGGTGAAAACTTCCGGTCGGTGTCTTTTGTGAGGCAGTCGTAATTAATATTCCTTGAAAGCAGCAAAGAACGGAAGGCTCGAGAGAAAGGCAAATGCGGGTGGGACCGTGGGGGGTATCTCGAAAAGGGGCTGCGCCTAGCAGTATCCACTCGAAAAGAATCAAAAGAGTTATCAAAACCACGAGATTATCGCCACTATTCAAAACCTTTGTGCGAATGAATGCTTCCTGAATGCAGCAGGCGCCTGCCTCCATGATGGAAATTTAAAAGTGGATCACTGGCAATAATCAAGGCATTTCTAAACTATCAAGTCATTTATTCATATGATATGATCGTAAATATCGAAATAATATTATAAAAAGAAGAAATACAAATATTATTAGGTATCGTGTAACAACACGAGACTTTCACGGATCGCATTCAGCCGTGCAAAACCATTTATTCCGTGATACTAAAAGTTATATCGACAGATTGTATCAACGTTGAAAGTCTAAGCACGAAGGAAACAAGCAACGTAATTAGACAAACACGGAGAACGCGATGCATTCCCCCGCAAGCTGCAAATATATTCATGATCGCGTCGATGTTATCGAGAAGTGCGGTGTACGTTGCACGGAATGGATTG
>NW_017300244.1:923648-995922 GCF_001594075.2 Trachymyrmex cornetzi
CGACTGTTTCCGTGAAACCTGACGAGTACGCGCTATCGATTTCCCCGTCATTAATGATAATCAATGCGAGGCACGATGAGATTTCGCTAATGGAACATAATATACCGGCCGTGCTATCACGGTATTATTAACTCATTTCCCGAACGAAAGACACTTTTCGCAGAGCTCTCGTCCGACCGCACTGAGTCCGAGAGATTTTTATCATAGCGCACAAATGCCTTCTCTGCCTGCTATTAACGAGGGAGATTAATTTTACTCGACGTCATATTCCGTGACAGCGAATCGTGCGATCCATTTTCATTTCGATCGAGAGAATCAATATTACAGAGCGGTAATATGTAAATGATCATATAAAAATCAATTTAACGAAAATTGATGCCTCAGATTGCTCCAATTTATATATATAGAATAATAGTGTAGAATAATTTAATTGAATAAATCTCGAATTGCATTAACTGATGTAAAAAAATATATATCTTTGTGCAATGCTATTATAATAGTTGTGCAATATAACGTTCACACGCGTAGATTTATAATATCCGTATCACTGTGGCCATTCATCGCAAATTACAGGTGCCAACTAACTTTCTGTATCCGCTTATCGGTTTTATTAATTGCCTGCTAATCAAGAGTCGCGAATAAGGCGAACAAAATAATTACGTGTGTCTTTTAGATTTTCGTCGAAATCCTCTGCCTGTCCTCCTTAATAATACTCGCTTATAATCCATATTCCGTCATTAATTACGTCTATATAAATTAATAATGCGCTTTATAGCTGACCTAATTTCGCTTCCAGATTGATCCCTATTATACGGACGTAATATTCATAAACTCCTATTGGCTGTAATTATTGTATGCGACATTCGTGCACTTTCATTAACAAGACATACGGCTAATAAAATTATAATGTGATAATAGCTTATCAAAACCAATCTCGACTGATTACGTAATAAATATAAATTATAAAGATACTATATCTTCTACGTAATATTTTTATTCGTGCAAATTAGTTCGATTATTCTTAATTAATTACCTATTAAATGTATACGAAGCAAAATTAAGAAATGATAATGTCGCATATTATATGACGCATCGATAGAATTCGAAAAGAAAAATTTTAACCAAAGCGCATCTATCTGTCCTCGAAGGAAAAAGAAAGGAAAACAGCCAAATCCCACGTGTATAGCAATGCGCCACGATAAAATAATCTCGAGTACACAGATACACGGCGTTGCTTTTTCCGTCTTATCGCGAAAGCCGACTTGAGCTGTTTTATCTCGCGAACGGGAGAAGGAAGCACGGGAGAGACCAAAAAAGTAGAGGAAGAACGGGAGAGACACAGGGAAAAAGGAAAGAAGGGAAAAAGAGTAAGGAAAGAAACGTGCGACAGCCCGATTCGCGCGAAGAATCATGACGTTCTCTCGCGAACGCCCATGCATATGCATCTCCTCGTGCAACAGGAGAGGAACTTTTCTCGGTAAGAGAGAGGCCAACGACTCTTTACATATTTATCTCCCCAACGTCTTCGATGGGCGGAAGAATTGAAAAGGGAAAGAGCCGCGTTCTATCATCTCGTCACTGACCCGAGACAATAGACGAGGATTTTCTTAATGACATGATGAGTAATAATGTGGAAAACGAGCTCGGTTCTCTTTCCGCAGCAGCTTTACACCCAGATGCTGTCACTCGTCTTTAAACGAGACCCGGCGACACGACGAGGTCTTATCTCGACAGTCTATTGCGGGATCGCTGATTGCTCCCTTCGTTCGTCTAATTTACGATGAATCGCGCACGGCCGACTCCGAGCCACGCGGCGCGGCGTCGCGTCGCGTCGTCGGCGAATAAAACTGGACGACCCGCGACATCTTGTGCTGTGAATACACAGAATAACGAGACACCATCGCATCTCTTCGTACAAGTGCGAGCACACGGCTGTCGCGTAACTCACGACGAATCCAATTCACGAAGAACGATTACGAGAGTGCTCGTAGCCGTGCCGTGCTGCTGTAAGAATGAGTTATCACCCGACATTAACTTCGAGCTTCTACTTGATTAATTTCTTTTCGAGCCTGTGACAGAACTTGTAAGATCATCCTAATGTAAAAACACGTCGCTTCCTCTCGCGAGAAGACAATGCACTGAGAGAAAACTTTTTCTAACTATAATTATCAACTATATTTTATATGGTTGTTCCAAAAATTATAAATAATAATAATTTTGACTACTTTCTATGATAATAATAACTGTAATAAATTTCGGTTGCAAAATACACATATATTTATTGATGAACTATACATATAGTTTTTATTATTATTAACATTATAGTAATATGTAATTAATATGTGACTATAATTACATATTATTATTATAATGTTAATAATAATAAAAACTATCACAAATACAAAAAATTTTTCTTAGTGTGCAATTGATGCAATTATTTTAAAAATATTTTCTAACAATAAGCAAAACATACACTGAGAGAAAAATGTTTGGTATTTGTAACTATAATTACATATTACTATAATTTTGATTATTACTGCTATAATAATAGTAATAGTAACGTATGTATTTATAATTAAATAAACTATATAATTAATATATAGTTCTAGCAACAAATGTATATAGTTGGCAACCTAAAATGACTATAATTATAGCCATAAAATAGTTGAAATTACCATAAAAATGATTCATGTGACTATAATTTTTATGGTAATTTCAACTATTTTATGGTTATAATAACTATAATTATATATAGTCATTTTAAGTTGCCGACTATATACATTTGCTGCTAGACCTATATACATAGCTACTGTTGTTGTTATTATTATAGCAGTAATAATCTTAACTCTTACTTTACTAATATGGGTAATTAGTGACCGAGCGGTTCTTGTTCGTGCAAGTTTCTTTGAGTCTTTTGGTAATTATAAATTATATACTACATTTTATTACTTTCCAAAATAAAGAGTTAATATTTATTCTAGAAAGTTGAAAATATGTTGATGAATTTTTAGAGATTTTTTGAATTATTTTGAAGTGAAAAAACGAAGAGATTCTAGTGACTCTTGATAGTATGGATGAGGCACCAAATTGTACATAGTACGGTAAGGGATAATTATAGTAATGTAGAATTATAGTTACAAATACAAAACATTTTTCTCTCAGTATACGTATAATTTTTGATAAATCCGTGGGATAATGAAAACGACATTCCTTTTTGATTTAGCAATTTTTGTAGAACAAGAAATGTAGTAAATTTTTAATGAGTCTCCGAGGAACATTTAAGATAGCCCTAGAATCTATCTTATGTATGACTTTCATGTCATGATCGTAACACTTGCAACTCTTCCTTAGAAGAAACAAAATATGCTTGCTATCTCATTCTCTATTCCACCTAACTTGGTATGCAGCGATATGTGTTGCAACTTGACCATTTGAATGCGTCATTCTTTCACATTGCGTGTTTCTTAGACAAGCAACAGACATATTTCCAAGATACTGTTCTCAGAACACGGTGGCAGGCGAAACGCCAGTCTGAAGAGTCGATGTTTATTCAACAATATGCTTAAATAATTCATATTTCTGACGCAAGTGAAATCGGTCGGTCTAGATACGCCTCGTTTCCGATCCTTCTCATGTTTCCAATCATATGTGTCACTCGTTACCGAATACTTAAGGCCGTCCAAAATGCATGTCGTGCCGACTAAAGTATAAGTAAAACGTCTGAATAATTATCCAAACTCATGTCATGATTGGAGCTGTGATATGTGGGTTACAAAATTCGCGATGACTTTTACGAGTCGTCACCGCGCGTGCTTTCAGATGGCATAAAAGATGACGGGAAAAAGATTCGAGAATGCATCGCTGCGAGAACGATGTCGTAGCGTCACATCGCATCTCGTGCCTGCAGGCGTCCATTTACATAACGAGATTATTTCATTTAGGCCGCGAATGGAGACGTAACCCTATATGTAAATTCGAGACACGTGAAAAGCGTGCGATCGCAGTGTTTGAATGCAACGACCCTCGATCGTGATCGCGCACACCCTTTCGATGGGATTTTACAGTGATGTGCACATGCGCAGAATGGGGGCTTCACGCGTTCGTCGTGACCGAGAAACTCGATGACTGTCATAATCGCTTTCACTTTTCTTCGAATGCCAGATGACTGATAAGAGAATTGAATCGTGTCGCTCCCA
Organism: Trachymyrmex cornetzi; assembly: GCF_001594075.2. Taxonomy (NCBI): domain Eukaryota; kingdom Metazoa; phylum Arthropoda; class Insecta; order Hymenoptera; family Formicidae; genus Trachymyrmex; species Trachymyrmex cornetzi. The sequence goes on from NW_017300244.1 coordinate 927,845, forward strand.
TGTGACGCCACGACCGAATTAATTACGACACTCTTTAGTTATAAATATATAGTAAATAATATATATAGTAAATAATTAAAATAAATAATTAAAATATAATAAATATTTAAAATAAAATAATTAAACAGAATAATATCTTTTACCGTATTATAATGTATATAGATATTTTTATTATAATTTTCTGCGAAAATTATATTTACTCTAAACAAGGTTTTTCATCACATGTATATAGTTATTATCTCTCTCGTTTACCATAATACGAAAATACATGAATACGATAGAGTATCGATCCGGTAAATTAAGAGAACGAATAATTCAACGTAACATAGGATATAATCTAATCGTACAAACTGATTCACAGCGGACTCAAAGAAAGCCGGCAATAATCCATAACGATGATTTTATTAATCAAACGCCGATATTTATCCATTTCATACACAATCGCAAATACAGGTGTATCGGTAACATGTAGGGGCTTCGAATATCGCATTACCTAATTATCCATGTAAATGAAGCAGCCGTTATTCGAATAATAGAATCAACTACTCAACATACACTAGGATATGCAATTAACCCCCTCATCGCACTAGTAGCCATAAATTCGTCGATGTGATAAATTATCTCGGACCAGACAATGCAATCGGGGACAATCGTTATCGCCCTTATTGTTCGATCAAAATATTCATCCCAATCTCTGCGTAGATATCATAATATTATAATATTACCGATATCTCTACATTATATATACATTGTTGCCTCGTAGTGATCGGTATAATGAAATAAAAAAACAAGAAAGGTATGTATCGTTGAAACCGATAAAATCTAATATAAAATCCATGACAACATTTGTGTGCTCATGCGCAAACAATATATTTATTATATACAGGATGTTTTTAAATACTGTTCAATATGTGAGAAATTGATTTTTTTAATTATTTTATTAAAAAAGATCATATAAACTATATAACCAAAGCGAAAGCCAAAGAGAAAAAAAAACGAAAAGAGGAATTAAACGAAAAAGACGAACCAAGATGGACCAATAGTGAAAGAACCTTTAACTGGACTGTAATGCAATAATATAAAAATCTACAAAAAAATTTTGATTCTGTCCATTGTACAAGTTCGGGGAAGTAATGTACTATCTAAATCTCGTTTCTATGCCATTGATTTCTTACAAAACCGATTATAGGTAAAAAAATACAGGTAAAAGAATAGATACCCTATTTATTTACTTGCACGAGTTCGAACTAGAAAGGAACTTTTCTTTATTAAGAAAAACGATAATTTGATAGAATTTTTAACACTCTGTATTTCTGAAACGAGATCTTCGAAATCTTATATTTAAATGAACTTTTCTTCACTAAATGACCTAAAAATCAACTCCTAAAATATTGAATATTATTTTTAAAATATTCTATGTATATAGCAAATTTATATCGATCTACTTTACGTCAACTTTTTAACAAGGTCGTGATATAAATATATTTGAGTTATAGAATTTTTTTAATTTTTAATTTCTATACTCTTTTAGAATGAGACTTGGACCTGTACTTCTACTTTACGCTTCGATCTTTGAAGCCGGTGATATTATATCCTGGTCTCGCGCGGATAGCCAGATTTAAACGGTCGAACAGTACGTCGAAAGTTATATGAAAGTAGGCCAACTGGCCAGAGGGTTTCGTTGGAGGGTTTGTAATCACGTGTAAGCCCCCAATCCTCATCCCTGTCAGTCAGAATCCCCCAGTGGGAATGAGAAAGATTCATATATCGTGATACAAGGGACTGCACGCGGTGCTACCGCTATAGTTACACGAAACGTAGGATGACAAAAGGTAAACTCGATGGCGATGCAAGAGAAAAAGCATTCCGCAATGCAGCAATGCATTTAATCAAATTTCGGAGCCAATGCACTTCGCTGATTAAATCATACAGTGATAAGTTTGAGAAATCGAAAAGGGGAAGCGTTTAAAATAATATTATCCCATTACACGAGATACATGTATATATGACAAAAACAATTTAACTATTAATTAATTGCACTAAAATGAATATGTTCTGTTTTGCAGGATGAAAAATAAAAATGACAACTTTTAATTAATTTTATTTAAAGTTTACTTTATCAGTAGTAAACTTAGTTTTTGTTTCACGGAAACGTTTTCAGTTGATGTTATATATAACTATATAGATATTTAAAAATGAGAACTGTTATTTGATTTTTTAATGCATTTTGTGAATATTTCATATATCGTATGCACATAGAAACAGGACTCGAAATTTTCGGAACCTATATTCGTCGTACCCTTTTTGCTTACCTTTGCTAACTCTCTCCTACGAAGGCATGAACAAATTCAAGCACCGTATTTTGTTCGGCTCGCTGAATCATTAATGGGCGCCATGTCCTAAGAGCACAGTTGTTGCATATCCAACGTAACGCGAAGGGAGTCGGACATCGAGCGTGACATAAATATGTAATATAACGTGCCAGCGTGAAAAATGTACTCTGGATTATAAGGGCGGGGCGCGTTCTCTTTTATACCGCGCCGTTTTCCGTCATCCTGCTCCGTCCAATTTTCCAACGTTGCTTGCGCACGAAAAAGGAATATATCACACCACTTTACTGCGGCGGCGAGCGTTTAAACAGTTAACAATTTTTACCTGCGGCCACGATGACCGACGGAGATGAACGATTTTTTGATCGAATTAAATGTAAAATTAAATTTCAAAACGTGGATAATTTGCGTCAGCAACTTCGAACTCGAATTCGATGGGAATAAATAGAACGCAATCGGATTAACGATAATATCATATGCAACTTGACACAAATTTTATTTGCTGACGCACGATCAAATCTCTATATACATTTCGAAATATTAAATAGAAAATATATCCATTGTCTCCTCATTTTGAAAATATTTAATTTACATTGGAAAAATTACAGTTTTGTTATCAGCTTCTAGCGTCGACTCCTAATGTTTGCTTTATATAAAAACAATACTATGCTTGTAGAAATGATCTAGCGGTTTTGGTATAAGAGTAAGGAGAATTTGAAAATTTATAAGTATATATATGTACATATATGTACTTAGTATATACTTATAAATTTTCAAATTCTCATATATGTATTCTCATATATGTGTACAATAACCAAAAATTCAAAAAACAGGGCGAATGAGAGTCAGCGTGGTAATTAATACGCAATCTTAAATCTTCAATCTAGAAAATAGAATCTTTATTCCAAAAATATATGTATTCTCATACATGTGTACAATAACCAAAAATTCAAAAAACAGGGCGAATGAGAATCAGCGTGGTAATTAATACGCAATCTTAAATCTTCAATCTAGAAAATAGAATCTTTATTCCAAAAAATATAATAGTACGTTTCAGTTCACTTTGGAACCATCCTCAGCAATACAAATTCATAAAATCAAAATATCAATTCCTTCATGTCCAAGAAAAAATCACCATCGGATTAAAAGATTTGATGTTGTAATCTATTCGAAACATTAAAATTATCTTATATATATGTACAATATCGATGTAGTAGTATATGTTAGTGTCGATATAAGTGCATTTGGTCGGTGAAACAGCGATGCTTTGGAATTCGGTCGTCAATCCAGCATCCCTTGAAGAGTTAAATAACTCGGATCTTATATAAAAGTATTTTCAAAGAAGCCATTCATTACGTCGGATTGAAGATTTTAAGATCACGTGACTTTTTCTTCGGCTTCACTCATGGTAGATAATCGTGTAACCAATATATTGCCGATATTTTTTCATCGGATCTACTATTAATTCCCTCATAAATCTGAGTGGGTACTTCGCCGAAAGGGATCGAGCAGATTTATCGTTCAGCAGGTAGGACGATATGACGATATAACTCCGGCACGAGGCCGCAAACAGGGGCGACAACTTCTCTCTCACGTTCTCTCTCTCTCTCTCTCTCTCTCTCTCTCTCTCTCTCTCTCCCCTCTCTCTCTTCTCTCGTTTCCTCTCGTGATCTACGTCGTCATTTTGCTCGCTCTTTTCTTCTCAAGGGCTTCGAGGTTGCGTCAAGCAGATCGGATGACGCGGATGAGTGCAGTATGCGGCACAATGCAACGCGGCAGATGTGCCCCCACTCAATGAAATCGTAGGTACCCCGGTTTTTCTCTCTTCTCGAGTAGTCGCACTCCAAGCTTCATCCCGAGCTTCATCCCTGCCGATCTCTTACTTCCTTTTTCATTGAGTTTCATCCCTTCGCTCTCGTGTTCTCTCCCTTTTTCTTGTATCTATCAGATCCTCCTCCCTCTACACTTTTTCTGTGTTCGGCTTTTACCGCTTTCCCCTCTCGCACGCTCGCGTATACCCGCGCGAATTAACGAACTCGGCCACGGATTTCTATTACAGAGAGATCCCCGGTTCTCGGGCCTTACCGGTTCGGATATAATAGATTCGAGGCGACAGCAATTTCAGATATGAGAGTCCAAACGAATCGACAGTATTCGCGCGCGATTACACTCTTTTCCTCTCCTTTCCGCGACAGGCGCAATAAACTTGCCTCGTCTCCTCGCAGGGATTTTCCTGAATGAACGGTATGCACCTGAGCTCCAATTCCAACGCTCGATGTGCTTAAAAACCCGGGATGCTATCCGCGAATGCAATCATTTCCGGCGCATGTGCGACGTCTCGTTAATTTATTGAAATGTGTCGCGCGGATTTTCTATTAAATTCACATGCTCCACGCTTCGCGCCACGTTCGTCCCGCGTCCAAGCAATTTAAGTATCATAATTAAAAAGCGAGTTATACACACGGATCGTGTGTGAAACTGTAATAAATAATAAAATAATAAAGAAGAGAGGGTGAGAAAGAGAGAGAGAGAGAGAGACTAATAAGATTTAGTATATAATCGAATATTTGAGTTAAATAATTTTACTAGTATTCAACTTTATTAACAAATTTTATTTTATTTCATATTGCAGTATCATATTACTTACTCTCTAAATCTGAATCAGTAGATAATCACTGATATCAGTGCCAACTGATAATCAGTGAATGAAATATGAGCTATCTTAGTTAATTTTTATTATGTGATCTAACTAACTTTGTTTTAGTGCATAAATTTAATAAATATAGTATTGAAATTAACAAATATCAGTATTCTAGTTATATAATGCTCAAACATTCTTCCTTTTTTAATTGAACTTCACTGTTTACCTAGTGCCAAGTATATCACTGGGTGAATTAGTGACTATCCACTGATTCAGATTTAGAGAGTATTGAAGTAAAATTTGTATTCTTTTTGCGAAACGTTTTAAGGAAGGTTCGTAAAATCTGTGTTATTATAAACTGTGGAGAATATAGAAACCCATATTTCATATCAAACGGTGAGATCGTTACCCGTTTGTCGTTTATTCTTCACACTCAAGAGCCCTACGTCTCTCACCCTTATATAGCCAGACGTACAAATTATTACTGGCAACGCGAGCACACGAGAGCGGTTCGGATACAACAGACAACCGAATTTTTTTGAAAGTATGCGCAACACTCGAAACCAATTGTGCGTAAGTGCCAGTGTTTCGATACTTCGAACACACTCTTTGTCGAGGGTCCCAATTGAAAAGCTGTACGTTTCAATTGAGAATACTTTTGTAAGTCTGTCACTCGTGTCTCGTAAATTAAGACTCGATACATGCGCCCAGAGGATAATACATAATAACACGTAATTGCAAGCAATTAAATGTATTATTATGCTACACAGTATTGTTAATACACATGAATAAATTTTCTATTTTCATTTTATATATATAAAAAAATACTCGCATTTCTGTGCTACGGAGATTTCAAAAGAATCTCCACGTTTATCACAGCTCCAGCGATTTCACCAGTTAATATAGCGATCGAGACAGTTATCACGATTCAACGACGTCAAAAAGGTTTGCGCGAATTTTTGCGAGACAATAGACAGCCGCGCGTTTTCCACAGAAGAGAAAAAAATCAAGTTCCTCGTGGCCGATATTTTCTGGAAATATTGTCCGTATCTGTAGTAACGATCCACCGTTCATAAATATCGAAAATGTAGAGAGCGCCGCCGAGAGCTGTTATTTTATAAAACTGCACGACTAATGAACCGCGATACGGAGTTAATCGCTTAAAGCACGTCGCGTGTTCGCGAAGCCTTCACAGTGCAGGTAGCGAGCGTTCGAGAAGGGCTTAGTTATAAGACCATGGATTTGCATCTCGGTGAAAAGCAACGTTCGAAGCTTTAATGCCATGCGACTCTCTCTCTCTCTCTCTCTCTCTCTCTCTCTCTCTCTCTCTCCTCGATAGGGATGGCGGCGCTTTCGGTGAAAGCCAGCCGGGCGGCAGAATAACTCTTTTTCGCAATTACTTTGGTGCCTTTGACGCAAACCGTACGTGTGCGCGTATATACACGAGATGGCACGAACCGCGAACTTCGTGCACACTGAATCGGATTACGTATCGAGGAGCACAATCGAAAAGCATCGTCTGCGAAAACACTGTGCTATTAAAAATTATATTTGGTTGAAAATTAATTTAATATAAAAAAAATGTTTGTTTTCCGTTACGATGATACGCGCTAATTGATAATAATAAAAATCATGCTTTGTCAATTAAATAATCGATTTTGTAATCGAATTTGAGTTGTGCTGTATAGTTACTATCATATCCGTATATCCTCCAATTTTCCGCAATGATCGCAATTTATGCGATACGTGCACATGGCCGCCTTTACTGTGACACTTCACGCGTATGTTGATTCAATCATACACGCGAATATATGTAGTATATCGTTGAAATACGATACCCTCACTCGAGTACGAAGCTTCACTTTTCGCATCTGCGACCCTCTCATATTCGCGCATCTGCGTCTCGCTTTGGCGAAGTGCACACAACGTATATATATAGTATATACAGTTTATTATCTCGCACCGATAATGCGGAAGCGACAGTGTCGGTTAGTCTCTCGCATAAATAGCGTTACACTCGAGTAAGGATTTTCACATGATCGAACGGATTTTACTGGTCAAATAAACTCGATAACCGTGTCGCGCTCTCTCTCTTTCTCTCTCTTTTACGAAATCGGCCGTCGAGACGTCAGGCTCAAAAGGCTGGAGATTATTTCTGGCCGCAATCGATTCCCAACCCCGTTCCGCTCATCGGACATCCAGAAAAACCCGGCATATGACGGTAACGTCTGTGACTGTCGATATCGGTTCCGAAGTCGGTGGTTTTTGGCAATATCGGAGACCGCTCGTAGTTGGCGAGGACGTGCGCACGTCTGTTCCGATCTTAAAACTCTCTCTCTCTCTTTCCCCTTCTTTTTTTATTCGTTCCTCGTGTTTGCCCAAACTGGATATCCACGGTACTTTTCCACGTGGTCCTTTGTAACTCGCAATGACCACTTTTTCGTTCTTTTGTGCCCGCTAGTTTTCCATTGCCCGTATTTGCTTTCATTGTTTCTGCCGGACGCAGCCGCGGCTCCCCTGCATTTTCATGCTTTTGATCTGACAACGCATATACCTCCGCCCACGTAGCTTCGATAATAAAAAGAGGTGGGAGGAAATGGAGAAGACTGAGAGGGATGCGAGGGATCGGCACGGGAGAATGAGAGTGACGAAGCGAACAGGAACGATTCTGTGTGAAACGAACTATGTCGTCAAACGTGCCATATCGGTAACTTTTTACATACGCCAATGTCGTTCACCGCTCTATGCCGTGTGCACGATTTTCGGCACTCACGGCAATTTAATACAGCGACTTTTATTCACCGTCAACAGCCGAAAGCATATTAAGCTCATATGATTGTCGGAATTGCAAAAAAATTATGCCCAGCGTAAGCAATTCGCTTTTTTTCTTCGTTTTTTTTTACGTCAAAATACGATAAAAATGCTCTTTCGTTGTAATCCATTATTCCGCAGGAATTTCTATTCAGGAGCCAATTATAAGATTTTAGAAATAGTCGAAATCTTCACTATTTCACTTAATGAATCTTTCCCTTAATAATTACTTTCAGTATATTCTTATGTCGTACAAAATAACGTTCCTAAGAATAGTCAACTGGAATATTTTTACACTTCCAGCAGCGAAAGAATATAAATTATTATAAAATATCGTTTTATATTGATATTGCTTAATAAAAATACATATTGTATTTTTTTAAATAATTATTTTTTACGAATTATTAATATGTAATTCTAATAAAACATCCAATAAAAAAACATTGTATTATTGTAATTAAAATTTTTATTTTTTTTAAATAATATTTACCACGCTCATCTGTTTAATATTCGTTTAATTTCTATTTACTTTTTTCAAAAAATTATAATTAAATCCATATCCATGATGATCAAATATTAATAAATCGAAAAACAATAATGCACAATATGTTATTAATAATAATAATTTTAATTGAGGTATAAAAATAGTAATTGTTTGCGTAAACAAAATCAAATGACTACTCCTATTAAATTTTAAACAGAAAAAGTGGAAAAGAGAATTGATAAAAAGTTTTAAAAGTTTTAGCTTCTAGAGATAAAAAATTTATAGAAATCTCAATAAATATTTTACCTTTCGAAGAAATAAAAGTTCAGAATTACATGTTGGTCAGACCAGACAGAATTAAATATGCATACCGTAAATGCGAATATAAGGAAAGAAGGAAACGAGAAATATACGAAAAGTACGTTTCATAGCTTGGTCGTATAAAATCCCCCTTAAGGTCGCTCACTCGTCGTAGATGGTGTGACTGCACCCTCCGTCAGCCGCCCTTGGTGCACTTAAAGCATAGAAGGGCTTGGAAGCACGCAGGACACCATCCACTTATGTCGCGGTTTCCCCATTGGCATCATGCTAAACTAAGTGAACGAGAGAACGAGTATCGTCATTAAGCAATTCCGCTTGTAAGCGTGCTGGAGGATGAAGGAGGGCAGCGTGAATTCGATATTCGTGATGCACATTCCTGGCGTTATGCACTCGTTATGCGATACAACGCGAGGACCTTGTTATTCCGGGAACGAGGGTGAATTTTCACCCGATACATCGATATGAACGCAAACAACACGAGGAACTTATACAGGACTCTATATAACACGAATTTAATATTGAACCGCCCCGACCGCGGATTTCTCGTTCATATTTCGAGCTTGATGGTGATAATATCGAATACTAACAAAATCACATTTCCTTTTATTATTGAATACAGCAGTGACAAATTCTTTAAAAAGTTGATTGCAGATATAATTGAATTTTATTTACAAGCGAATAGGATTTGTAAATAAAATAATATCTGGGTTTTGCTCATTGACATTGAATTCCAATGTTGTAACTAAACAACTCGTTTGCCGACCACCCTGCGCGGAAATGCCGGAAATGCCGGAAATGACTGATTGAGACAACGGACAATTACACTTAGCGCGCGCGCTCGTCGCGGTGCAAACGAAAGTTGGCATTAATCAGTAGTAAAGCAAAATTACAGCGGCGAAGGCATTTAAGATCTCATCCCACTCCGCCATGATCTCATTTCGTTCCTTCTGAACCGTGAAATAAGCAGTGAATTTTTTATGGAAGCGCTCCGCCCGAGCGGATTTGTGTTTTTTGCGTGTATCCCCAACAACGAAATAATTAACGGACGTAATCACGTCTTCCTCGCCAGTAAACGCCAGTAAATCTCTCACCGGGCATTGCCTCATCTTACGCGCATCTACTACGACAGACTTGTGCAGCCTCGAAAACCGAGCGAATAAGTACGGAATGGTACAAAAGGGATTAGAGTTAATGCTATTGCATGTCGGCGCAAAAATCAAGTTGCTTTGAGCTCGAAAATGCATCCGGCTACCACATTCGTCAGTGTTTACGAACGGCGCCCTGCTACGATGATTCGTGCAAGCGTTACGTATGAACAATGAATAGCATTCTATTGAGATACAACAATAGCGCATTGTGGCGCGACACAGAGAAATGAATATTCAAGGTACACGCGGCGTGCGGTAAGTCGTGATAATGAAAACGTTTTCGGCTGACGAGAGCCGCGATTCGATTTTCGTTTCGTATAATTCACTCCCGACGAAACGCGAATCTAATTTCCACCTATAGAACACACAGCTCTATTGCGCATTATCCGCTAAGCTTCCTTAAGGATCGCGAGCGCTCCATAGACGAGAGCGCGAATTAGTGTACCTCGTTACGTGAGTCTATAGCCTGTTCGTTAAGCAATTTCTCGTACACCGCGGGATGCGCAGTTAGATAGGCGGATATTCAATATCGACCAAGTATTTCCTTGCTCGATATACGGAGTGCGCGCACGTCAAAGCACAGACACCCCCCATTTACAGGAAGAAATTAATAACCAAACGTACATGCTCTTTGTACATATCGTCTCGCACATTATGCCAAGTGTAATTACTGCGCCGTATCGTTCAATTTGTAAGCGCCTCAACGCTTTAATATGTAAATTCCTTGATTGCTCTCTTACATAAAAAGTTGCTCAATCCGATATCAATATTGAAGTATTATACATATGTATATACGCTTATCGACGATTGCGTCGCTACTATAAAGCAATTTTCTCATTTATTTTGCATCGGTTGCCAGAGATAGCAATCATAGTTGTTACAACGAATAGTTCAATATTAATAAACTACGTCAACGTATATATTATCGCGCACGATTATATATTTATTTCTATCGTTCATTTTTAACAAAGATTTTTGCAATCGCACTGTAATCCACTCGATATCAATCATTCAATAATATCGGGGACGAATGAGTCTGACAATTTAGATCTGATGGCGTCAATCACTGTCCATCAGTTCGCCTGAGTATAATTCAAAGTTCATTTTTTCTCGCGGCGCGCTTCAACGTGCACAGAGATACGGTCGTTGCGCATATCTCAGCCGTATCTCTGCGCGCTCGAAAAGGGAGAAAAAAAAAGAATACGCTTTATTACTTGTCAGACATTCATCCTCCCGCGTGACGGTCACACACTCCGCCGCCCGACGAAGCAACAATCCGTTCGTTAAGCCTTTTCCCGGTATTGCGGCAATCAGCCCAAGTCGGGACATTCGATACAGCCCGTTCCACGTCTTCACAGTCATACCCGTGAATGTGCAGATAAAGTAGTGGAAACGTCTTCGAGATTGCCTCGTGCTTCCAAGAAAGGGCAGCTGAGTCGTGCCGTCGAGTATGATAGTACGCATGCATACCGCACGAGACTTCCTACACATGTCATAAGCTCGTTTAAGTCGGCGCACGTTTCGTACGCGCCTCAAACTTGGCGTTTTTGGCCGTAAACGTCGCTTTTGCATTATCCCCTTCTTTTTTCCTTTCGAAACCATTGAGATGATCTGAGAGTTCTCAGAGTTCTTGACGCGAAATTATTTAGAATCTTATTCTACAGAGAAGATACCGAAGGTATTGAAAGATATTATGTACAAGGTGTCCCAGACTTTGCATGACATCCATTTTAATAGCAGATTCCTGAAAACACTTCAAGACGAAAATTATAATACCAAAATATCGAGGCTGCATTTGTTTTTAAATAAGAAAGGTTTAAAGTTAGTCAAATGAATCATCAAAAATTTGCACATTTATAGATATGGTACATAGCAATAATGAAAGTGTTTTCAAGCATCAATTCTATTTTCTTCTAAACACATTCATTGCTGTATAATGTATTGTGTCTGAGCGCGCACACAAATTTCGGAATTGACTGAATTTCAGACGGCTCAACTGGCTAACTTTAAAGTTGCAGCCTCGACATTTTGATATTAGGAGATTCTCGTCTCAAAATAATTTCAGGAATCTGCTATTAATGATCGTCATGCAAAGTCTGGGATCTTGTATATCAGTAGGTCAAATATATTGACGTAGATTATTATAAACTTTGAACGGGCATTATCTCGGGTAAGTAAAAACATAATGGGATAAAAGTATAATTAGAGATAATAATTGGCAGGGCAGGTTTTTAATTCGCTCGCAAACTCGAGTAGATATCCAATAATGAGGTAGTTATTAAGATCTCCTATCAATTGCTAATTGAGAGGTTCGAGTTGAATAAAGTCAAAATCGAATAAAAAGCGGATCTATAAAGAAGACCATAATCGAATTTCGCTAATGATTTACCATAAATATTATGACGTTGATACGAGCGAGCGGAGAGAAAACAGACCACAGAGAAATACCAAGTGCCTATCATTGGGAAACGTACCCAACCGAGCTGTATTTCAGAACGCCTTGAGACACGCCACTCGTCAAGCCGTTAAGTATTTCCGCAGGGCCAATTTTAATAACGTCCCGAGTGGCACAACAAAGGCAGCCCTTGGCTGTTCTGAAGCGCTTTGACACGAATGTGTACTCATTCCTGTCTTTCCGCTCAGCCTTTCTTCCGGTATGTCTGCACAAGGATCCCTTTTTTACACTCACCTCGTGTCTTCAATGATTACCCTTGATATAACAAACGCAACTGGACTACTTCAATTTGTTTTCTCGTGTTTTTCTCTTCATTTTTTGCTTTCGCCTGAATACTTTCCCTCTCGCAATACAACCCGTCTATCGATTATATTTAGACTCGCAAGAGAGTAGGTTCTACAAACAGCATTAGTGATGCGGCTTCTATAGATACTATGTAACGTATGTACGTTTGCTATTAATGCCATTCAATCGATTACACGTCATATTGTACTTTGTATACCTATGTATTATCTCTCAAATGGGTGTTAGAGCGTGAAATGTAATTATTGTAAAGATGTCGAATTTTTAACTATTAAATCTTTTATCACTTTATCTATTTTATTTGATCATTAACATTTTTTCGTGCTCATCCTAAATTGCACAATACTTCAACTCAATTAAGATACTTTCTATATCTGAATCAGTGGATAGTCACTAATTACCCAGTGGCATATTTGGCACTAATAATCAGTCAAGTCCAACTTAAAAAGGAAGAATGTTTGAGCATTATATAACTAAAATACTGATATTTGCAATTTTGTTAATTTCAATCTTCCAATACCATATTCATTGAATTTAAACACTAAAACAAGGTTAGATCACATAATAAAGATTAGCTAGGTTAGCGAGCTCACATTTTTAATTCACTGATTACCAGTGGCATATTTAGCACTAATATCAGTGTTTATCCACTGATTCAGATTTAGAGAGTACAATTTAAGGAGAAAAGTGAAATACAAATCTTTTGCATCTCTCGAGTATGTCGCGTAGAATAAAATGGTAAATTTATAATCATCTCGCTTCATTCGTTCTCTTCTTATTTTTGCACGCGCCCGTTTATCTCGCGTCAACGCGTTAGTCATAATTGACGCGAAGTGAAAAGAATTTGAGGAATCTATGTTGATACGAGAACCCGACCGCGCGCATTCTCGCTTTTCATTCCTTACTCCTTTTTGTCGTGTCTTCCGGATTCACGGTTCGCCTTGCCTCCTCTTGCCGTGACCTTCTCTTCTTTTTTTCTCGACTGCTCCTTTACTACCGGTCTTCGTCTCCGCAGTCTACGAGGAACTCTAACGAGGACTCGGTCGACGAGTAATTAGGAGAGGCACTTGTTGAAGGAAACAATCGTCGAGAGTCAACACCGAGTCGGATGAGCGAGTAATTGTAAACTGAGAGAATCGTGTTAGATCGTTGGTTATCTCGATTGCCAGTGATTGCCGGTATTTGCTCTCTTGAAGGTATTCTCGCGGACAACCTATTTGCTTCCGTCATCCGACATTCAATTTTGCGAAAGACGACAATCGCGCGTCTGCAATTCGTATGATTCATAATTTGTATTTCGGATCATTTCGACAATTTAACTGAAAAAATCCAAAGGACTTTTCATACGATCGCTCACGCAACTGGCAGTTTACTAAATAACTTTCGTTGTGAGATTGCAGTATTTTATCCGAAATAATAAATCTCGATATATATATGTATATATATATATATATATCCAACGTTACGCGAGAAATAACATTATAACGGATAATGTAATTCTGTTATTTATGCAAGGAATCGTCGTATGAAAAATTTTCGTTAACACTCAGCGCCGATCAAACGCGTTAATACGGTACACTTTTATCTAGAATTTCCTCTCTGTCCTCTATACGTTGCACTCGTCTAAAGGTAACGAGGAGACTGACGCAGCAAGTAATTAGTAGGTACACTTCTTGGAGGAAAGCAGACGTGTAATGCGAGACTCTGAGACAACAATGCCGAGTTGTACGCTGTACTTACTCCGGCGCCGAGCAGGAGTTACGATAACTTAAAAGTCATGCCCCGTAGCTAAAAATTACTTCTCTACGTAATACCGTTTATCAATGTAATTTACGTTTAATTATGATCATGATTAGCGTTGAAAAGTAATATAATTTTTCCAGTGTAAAATGCGCGCAGAGTTGATTCTCTATCATAATATGACAATTTATTTTCTACAATGCAAATTGTTTATATAATTATATGTATAATTGTGTATAGTTAATTTACATTTTAGAAAGTAAACCGCGCATTGTGTTCGTTCTATTTTGCGGGCATTAAGAGCTTTTAAGTGCGTGTGATCGCAAAGTGTAAAGGCATTAGTAGACACTCTCTACGAGAAAAGCAACCGATAACCAGCGGTTATTGTGTACTAACTATTATTATCAAATGCGGCGAAACTATGGTATTCTTCAATTAGTAAATTAGATAGCGATATGCTCGATATTACCACTAAACCGCAAAGCAAAATTAATCCCACTGCATTCGAACAATACGTATTATCTATACATATATACAATTGTTTGATAATGTGATTGAACTGATCTCCATTAGGATTAATATTAGAACATATGGTAAAGCTATCTTTTTCTACTTTAATACTACCTCGAGGCAAGACATTCATATATAATATAATATATGTATAATCCTTTATTTCACGATAAAATCATTATATAATTTGATTTTATTTTGTTTCAAATGATCAATCAAGTTATCAATAAATTTGGATAAATGCGCTATGGAAAATTAGGATAAAATTGGCACGTTATAAGAATGAATGTATTTAATAATCTTTACTGTAGATATATGTTATAAATTTTTCATTGCATCAATTAATTGAAATATGCTATATAATTGTACAATATTTTGTATTATTTATATGTTTATTTGTCTACTTATTATTTAATATGATTACAATGGAAAATCGCTAAATCATTTTCTTTCTTTCTTAAAATAGTTTACATGACTTTTAATCTTGGAAAAATAGAAGGCAACTAACCGCACACCTGCAAATCCACTTAAAAAGTGCTTAGGAAGAGAAAATAAAGAAATGCATATAAAAATGTTAACATATTTTCTCTATTGTTTCACATAAATTTTTAGATTTGTTTTAAATAAATTATTTTATAAAATATAAAAATTTTCTTCGTTCTACGAGATATAAACATCACAAAGAATTTATATAAAAACTATATATTGAACACAAATTTTATTATTTTTCTTAATTACAGTTTTATTTTAATTTTTTTCTTTTTTCCTTTATTTTCCATTATTTATTTTAGCAATGACTCTAAAAATTTAATTAATTATATAAATTTGGCACTAAATATTCATAAAATATAATTAATATGTCCTCATAATATTCACAACAAAACCTCTTTGGACAAACAAGTTGTCTTTTGTAAGAATCAATCATATATCATTATCTATAACTTTTCATCGAAATTACTTGTAAAATAATTTCTATCATTTTGTTTATTTACACATATATTCCAGAATTAAAAGTTATCACTAATCAATTGGAGCACATCCATTTTACGGTAATGGATCTACATATATTTATTTGCAACATTTTTTTTATAAATCCATTATCACAAATTAAAATAAAAGGTAATTTGATCACGAATATGATGCACAGCGGCGAATTATATCTAACACGGCTACGTTAATCTGTAAAATAAACGTCGAAATTACAACAGCATTAAAAGTAACTAATATATTTCAAAAAGCAATCATTACACGTACCTATATATCACATTTTCCTTTTTTTTCACAATATTTTATAAAATAACGATCTTATTTAAAAAAAAACGATTACTTTCGTAAACAACGAATAATAAATGAATAATAAATATTATACTTTACAGTTGTCCGAAACCTCCAGACCTCTTCTTTCTTTCAAATTCCTCAGTTTGCACACAACACTCGCGAAAAACAGTTAATTACGATCGCGCGCGTTAGAAAATAATCTCGTTTGTAAAGGTGATTCTACACGATCAATATACTGCCAGTATTAACAAATATTACGGGTCATGTGTATGGTGAATATTGATGGATTGACGTAGAATACTGACAATGATCTGGATTTTGATTCTCGAGCATCAGTATCGCTTTATTAGGATCCATGTCAGTACAGTATACCACAATGCAGTAGATAATGTACGTAAAATTGAAATGAAATATATTGTCAGTAATACTGATTGTGTAAGGTAAACATATTAAAAATATTAATGTATACACGGAGAGAATTTTTTCTTAGAGTTTACCCTGAAAATATGATAGTCATAGGACAACATTGTATTTCGAAGAATTTTAATGTAAATCTCTCTCATTCATTAATAAAACTACAATAAAGAATAAAATAAATTTGATTAATTGTACTGAAGTGCGTGGTAAAAATCTTTAAAATATTGTACCACAATTACTATACCCTTAGGATAAATTTTAAAAGAAAATTCTCGCCGTGTACTGTCAGTATTACTGATTCAATATTACTGATCAGTATTATCGACCATGTGGGATCTACTTAAGCAGTACTTGTCGCGATAGCAGTTCGGAATTCACAATACGAATGATAGTGCGACAACCTTTCATAAACACAGCGCGTCGCAAAATCGACGCGCCGTTTGCCAGCTAAGACTTCTTCCAAGAAATATAGACCGCGCAGTGTATTGATTAATATACTGAATAGACTCTATTACGAATTTTAAATTTCCATGTCTATTATGCATTCTATGCTTCGTTTTATGGACGTATTAGCTTCGTCTATGATACGAAGGTAACAATTAATTCGCACTCAATTTTGGAAGTTTTACATATAGTTTTACGCTTTGAGACTTCGCTTGAGGAAAGGAATTATTAAATTTAACGTTTATTTAAAAAGTAAATTGTATTACCTTTTCAATTAAGAGAAAATGTGTACATAAACTAATTTATGATCTTTTTTAAATTATTATCTTCAAAAATTCCCGTAAATTAATTTTTATACTTTCAAATATTTTTCTATACTTTCTAAATATTTCATCAATCAACGTTATTTTTTCACAGATAAATGTATTATATCTTAATAAATATAAATGTTATATTTAATAATATTAAGTATTAAAATACAAATATTAAGTATTTAAACACAAATAAGAGAGAAAAAAGCCATTTTCAATCAAAGCGGATATTAGTGCTTAGTAATGTTTATATGTAAATATACAAATACACGAATTATTAGTTCTATAAACTGCGCGTCGATTTGTGTTGTCGGAAATATAATCATAAATTGAAATAATCATCTCAATTAATTAATTGATCATCGATTCAATATTAATGGCTGATATTTTTCGCAATAAGTTATTTACAGATTTTTAAGACGCTATTAACATGAATATTAAATCGACAATCAATTAATTTAATTATGAGATTATTATTTTAGTTTATGATTGTGTTTCAAGTTCGACAATCCAAATCGGCGCACAGTTTATAGAATTAATAATCGTATTTATTCACATATGAATTATAAGCACCAAGATCCGCTTTGATTGAAAATGGCTGTCTCTTATTTATCTTCATATTTAGATTTATTTTTTTAATAGAATAATTAATCAATTTTTAACATAGATCCGTTGATCAAATTTGGTCACTTAAAATTCGGAAAACTATTGTGGTTTTTATACTAGAATTTTTTTGTGCAATTAATGTCCAAAATACTGTATTGTATACTTTTAAAATATTGTATTATGATTTAAAAGATTATTTTATGTATAAAAAAAAACATGCGAAAGGTGAATCTAACTATAGACTCGATTTTCGAGTTGATTCTTTCTCAGAAGAAATATCTATCTACGATAAATAAAGATTTTGCAAATATGGGACATACTATCCGATGATATATGTATATATGAAAGACACACTTGTTAGCACAGTTCTCATGTGACAATAAAAGTGACAAACGACGGATGATCCGATCACATACTCGTATCGTATGCGCAATTCCCATATGGACCTCTCTCCTTGCATCTTCTCATGTGTCGAAGGTAACCATAAAAAAATCTGGGTCTCGATGAATTTGATTTATCGAAAATCGTGCCGTAACGTATTTTTATCCCGATACCAAAGACGAAATATCTCCAATGTGTACTTTCACGAGTACATTTTTCCACATATTATATCTCATGTTGTCACCACCACGTAATGCACGTATAATCGCTGCCGGAACTTATGTGACGCGTCGCGAGGTGCGTCATAAAATATTGATAAAAAAAATAACGCTCGTTCGACGTGTCGCGTCGATAATTGCCGATCCGAGATATCAATTTAGCAGGGAGCAATTTTCACTATCGCACGACTCATCCGCGTCATGAAAGCGCGCCGAGAACGCTCGTTCGCGTAATCGCCCCGTCGACGCTGCAGGATTTTTTTTTAACGGCCGTTTTAATGGGGTATTATTACCATTATACCTGCTCGTCTATCATCTGGTCGTACGGTTTCCACGACGGTCGCCGGTACCCATAGCCTTCGGGCAAAGCCGAGGCCGTTGCTGGGCGTACGTTGCTGGGTGCTTTTAATGCCGGGACCGTCGCGCATTACTCACCTGGATGTAAAATAGGCGAACATGCGTAGAGAGCGAGGGCCTTCTTGGCTCGTATCCGCGAGCAGGTACACAAGGCGAGTACCTACCTGTGGGCAGCACCGTGCGTATATCGCATATATCACACGTTTAAGTACCTGGGCGCGGACCATCTCTCGGTAAACCTAACAACGGACCCTGGACCATCAAAGACGCACGATCAAGGGGATTCAATCGGCTGTGAATAAAATCACGCGGATCACGTTCGCTCCTGTCCACGGTGTAATTACAGAAATTTATGTGAAAACGTTTTTACAAGCTCGCGCGTAATTTCTTGCTGCAACGTACGTGCGCGATGACGGCAACGGCTGGGGAAAAGCGCTCGGAAACGTAATACGGATAATATGAAAAGATTAAAAACGATGTCGATCTATATCCGCAAAGCGTACGCACGGCAAAAAGCACGAAGAGTTTAATCTTCGATACGCGATAAACGAGAGTCGTTTCTTGCGATTTGTATTTTATATATAGAACGAAATTGTAGATGATTTATTACAAGGTAAAACTTTAATTTATCGTTAACTTTAGATTGAGCTGATTTTGGAATTATGATTGATTAGGGCGTAAAAGTAAGTTCAAAGTCCATTAAAAGTCGAGCCAACGCCGGCGAGTTTAAATTGTTGGAATAAGATTCGCTTCTTCGAATGTTGTATTAAGTATCGCCAGGCAATGGCGCTATTAATCCTACGGAGGAAGTTGAGACACTTCGTCGTAAAGATATAAGTATTCGTTTCTATGACACTTGGTCTTGGATAACTACTATACTAGCAACCAGAAATTAAATTCTGCGCGCATCTCCTTCGGCTTGCCGCGAACGTATTCGTGTGTTTCTGTCATTCTCAATAGGACACAATGACAACGTGGACCACGACGTAAAAGCTCGCGCGTTATATTTTCCGTGATAGCACGAATTATGCGTCGTCACACGCGCATCTCATCTAAATTCGTAATGGCATTTTGCACGTGCAGTGTACTCCATTTAATTACCGAGAGCATCGCTCGTAACGGACTATCTGCAGTATCTGCACTCACAGTAAACGTAGTATGCAGTAGTCGCGTACGTGAAACACGGGATACAAGAGACTTATGTACGCAGAAATGCGCCGGAAAGTCAATTCGACTATGCTACGTAAAATTTTATTTTATAAAAATTGTGAAAATGTTAAGTTTTTTCTCATTGTTCTTTCTCTGATAAAAATTTCATACATTTTTTTTATCAGTCTCTAGACACTTATATTAACTCTGGCTAGTAATCGAGAAGTAAAACTTGGAATCCCAATCAAAATGTAATGTTTTGCTTGCAGTTACTGTACACAAAAGATGTGCAAAATCTGAATCTATTTACTGGATAAAAATAAATGGAGTACGCAACATTTTAACTATAATAATAATAATAATCTATTAATACTAAACAATAACTAGGCAGAGATATGCAAGTGGTCATATTTTTCCCAGGGAAACTGCTTCAGCCAGTGAATAAAACTCTCGTCCATTTCATATGCAATAATTATTACAACTAATGAGAATATAGTACACACAGAAAAAAGACTATTCTTAAATCAACCATAATATATTCATATATAAGCAAAAATATTATAATCTTGCTTCAAAGATATCAATCTTAATTTGATTGAATTTGTATTGATACAAGATTTTTAATTGAGCAAGTCTTGAATTAAGGGCAAAATAATGTTTGCATCAAAACAAATTTAATCAAATCAAGATAATCTTTGAAGCAAGATTATAATATTTTTGCTTATATATGAATATATTATGATTGATTTAAGAATAGTCTTTTTTTTCTGTATAATACTATAGATAATAGGGAGTTTTTGCAATAATGTGAATTCAGATATGATGAACACTAAAGTCATGTTATCCTTTTCTTAATTATTAAGAAGAAGATAACCTGACCTTAGCGTTCACCGTATCTGAATAAACGATATTGCAAAAACTCCCTATTAACTGAATTGATGTTTAGGAAAATTCCATACATTATTATCAGGATTTTATCTATTTTATGTTACAAAATATTTATTTGATATTCGACAGAATATTATTTCGTGAAAATCTAAATAATAAGCCAACAATTAATTGTCCCTAATTAAATGTTGATCTCTCTTCAAGTCAATCCACTGCACGATGGTATAATTTCCATGGATGCGGTGACGGTATTCCTGTTAGATATCATTAACGCGCGATGCTCCGAAAGCTCCGATCGCGTCATGGGGCGAGATAATGAGCCTCGTTAAGCGGTCGGAGTAAGGGCCTTTTACGCCAAGACTCTTGCGGTGAAACTGCAACTCACAGACACGTCGGGGGTCGTACAAACTCGCACGGGCCAATTCGAGCGATATTTAAAGGCCGCATCGTACCATTCACGTGTCGAGATTTCTTCCGGCTCCGGCAAGAAGTTTCTCGCTCTCGTTATCCGGGAATCGGGCGAACTCTTCTCACCGAGTAAGGCGTAACGACCAAACTGGTTGCGCCAAGTGGATCGTCGATTCGAATACTTTTTCCCATGGCCTTCTTGCGGAATTCCGTCTGCGCCACATAGTCATAAGCGCCACAAGATTCTTGAAAACATTCACTTGGCAAAAGAACGAACAAACAAGCGCGGACGGTGAGAAATGCGACTATACAATACAGGCAAGAGCGGAGACAGACTTCTTCCGTCTTTTCCCTCAAGACTTCCTCCTCAACGCGGATTAATACAGCTATTGCGAGTTTCTCCCACCATTCCCTTCCCTCTCCGTCTGTTTAAAAACTATGGAAAAACCATACCGCAGGTCGCCGTACGACCATTATTCCAAGGGGAATGGGAAAAAGGAGAATATGAATAAATGAATCATTGGCTTGTGTAGTGGGCCGTACTAAGCCGCAGGACAGCGAAGTAAACCGGTGGGAAAAAGATGAAGAGCGAGCGAGCGAGCGCTCGCACTCGCGCGAGAGAAAGCGAGAGGAGGGGAAGGGGAGGGGGGGATGCAATGGGTGAATAAAAGCTATGCCGAGCAGATGGCTGGTGCGGCCATTAGCTAATGGATCCCTAACACCAGTCTACGAGAGTCATCCGCCACGAGGCACAAACCGGTAGGTGGATGCAGCCATAGGTGGTGGCGGTACCTACACCGTTTCGCCAACCGCCGCCCGACCGCGTCAAGCTGGTAGGATCGCGCGATTGCAGCCGTGCTAAATCACAAACGGATCGGCGAATGGTGCGAGAGAACTTTTCCAGCCTCGGCGTGTCCCGACGTGGCGATGTGTCGCTCGATTCGAGAGACCTTGCTGCAGAATAATGTTGGTCGACGCTAAATCTACCACACATCCACATACCCGTACAATTTCATATCATTTCTAATCACTTAACGTATCGTCCCGTGTCGCTGATGTATCGAGGTCTTGTGAATAATAAAGGCACCGTCGCGCGCGAACGAACGAGTGTTTCTAAATAAATGATATCCAACCGGATGAACGCTTCCGTTACATCCCAGGTAAAAAGGGACCGTCTGTCGGAGATCGATAAACGAACCTAGCCTATCATTACTTGGGAATTATTGGAGTACCCTTTCTTGCGCCAAATGGATATCGTTATACTATCTTATTTGTGTTTTGTTGAGGTAACTTTTGAAATCGATCGTTGGAACATTTTCTTTCGCAGACTCTTGCATATTATTTACATATTTGAGAACGTTATCCGTTAGCTTATTATAAATCTCGTAAAGCATTCAGATTATATTACCTAGTCTAGGATTTTAAATTTATTTAGAGAGAGGGAAGAGTTCGAAGATGCATTTTAAAATCTGTCAACTGTAATACGTTTTAAAATCAAGTCATTTACACAATAAGTATTTAAAAAATACAAGATTGCTTTTCTCAACGTTCTGTGGCACACACACACATTGTTAAATTATTCACTCTTCTCCTTCATATGTACATTTCTTTTTGATATCTAAGATATACAATAAGATACATCTCTAAAATGAAAGAAAAACTTTGAACAAATATCTATCAACTTTGCGTTGATACGAAAAATGAAGATGGGAAAAATGCAGAAACACATCTCGATCCAATATTGCTTCGTTGTCGCTTCGTCGCCGTTCTCTCAGGTAGACATTCAGGTGAAACACGCATGCACAGCCACTTTACAGAGGCGTGACGGTGGTGTAAGGGGTGCGCGACGATTCCGGCAAGCTCCCAATTACCTAAAATACACCCAACGCAACGTCCCTTGATCTGTATAATTAACGCGTTAATCGTACCGCGCGGCCACCGGCGCATGAGCGTGAAGCGCGTCGCTTTCCAATTTGCGAACGGCTCTGCATTGTCGCGCAACGAAAGCAATCGTTACGCGCGATGATACGGCTGACGCGTCACGGCTCAGCAAGCGTTCGTTAATTGAACACCGCGGATTAAAATCCGCGACGGCTCGCCGGCCCGTGTCACAGTTCCCAAGAAAATCGATTGGAGTCATTGACTTTTTCCGCATCGCGACTTACGTATCTATCAGATTCGAAGAGCGACAATTAATTAAAATCACTTGTCGATTACTGGCTAATGTTGAAATCATACGACTTAGAATTTTGATATGTTTAATTAAAAAAAAATTATCCTAAATTATTTATTGACTTTATAAGTCATATTTGTTAGAGAATAATTAGAGAAATACTTCATAATTCATTTTTTCAAAAAGATTAAATTATCAGCTTTTCGAATCTTCAAATCTGCTTTAAAATTTTTTATGAAATGGAAGCAGTAAAAGTTAACCGTATATTTGAGATATTTATTTGCAAAAGATAAAAAATATTTAAATTTTCTTTCTCCTCATACGATTTAAATGTAATTGAAGTACAAATTCTACTAATCATAACAACATCATATTTTATTTAAATTCTTTTACAATGGATTGAAATAGAAAAGATTAGGAAAGTTAAATAAGATTAGGAATATACTAATGTTACCAAAAAAGTAATATTTTTATTATATTGGCATTTTTCAGTTACGAGTAACTAATATTTTTATTTAAACTCTTAAAAAAAATTAAGAAACATTAGGAATAGACAAGAAATTAGACCGTAGACATACGCAAAAGAATAAGTTTGATGAAAGATCTAAAATTTTGCTGTGTGGATACGGATTTGAAAATAATTTTGTTGGACTATCGAAATAATTATGTTAGAAACTAAAAAAATAAGCAATACAGCTTGAATTTCTAATTTCTAACAAAATTATTTTGATGATACAATGAAATCATTTTCAAATCTATCCAGCAAAATTTCAGATTTTTCAGTAAAATGGTTCTTTCTGTGCACGAATGCTTTTCTCAACAATATTCTAACGTTACTAGGAACGCCAGAAATTTTCATTGTTATTGCGCAATGAGTGTCTTCGTAGTTAGTGCTGTGTAACTAAAGCAAACATCAGCAGTATAAAGCTGCAATCGTCGTCCGCGCTGACGGCAATTCGCATTGTCGGAACGTTAATGTGGAAATGTACTCCTTTACATCGCGCTACGAAACACGCTCGTAGGTGGAGATAGGGTTAACCTTGGGGGGTTAGGGATTCAGTAGTTCGTCTGCTAGGCGTCTTAACGTTTTGAAACGCCGCAGCTAAATATTCATCGTTTCGAAACGTAAGCACTGAACACCAACGTTGCGCAGCGGCAGTCAACAGTCGCCCTTAAGCCGCTCTAATCTGGCGTTTCAAGAGTAGTGGAATTAAAATTACACCACGATTCTCATCCACGACGAGCTTCCTCTTCTCAAATCTCGTTCTTCGTACGAAAAATTTCGAAAAATCTATTTGCAAAATTTCACTAATTTCTTGCCTGTTCCTAATCTTTCTTAATTTTTTTTTAAGAGTTTAAAACCATGTATACATTTCTAAAAGATAATATATGATAGAAATATAAAAATTTATATGTAAAATTTTTAGAGGCTACATTGAGAAAAGAATTGTTCCTGAAAAAAAAAATTGTTTATTTGACTAAATTGATTTAATTCGTTTTTATTATTTTCATTGAAGAATGTATGTATTAAAATCAAACATTACACTGTTAAATTTTATAGTCGAATTAACTCAATGTGAGTCGCCACTGCTCCTACTAAATATATCGTTATTTTTTACTAAAATGATAATTAAATTTGACACTATATAATGTTAAATTGATACTGTATAGTATCAAATATAACCATTGTTTTAGTAAAAAATAATGATATTATTGAGTAGGAGCAATGGCGACTCACATTGAGTTAATTTGTCCCTATAAAATTTAACAGTGTACATTTGACTTAAATACATTCTTCAATAAAAGAAATAAAGATAAAAAAATTAAATTAATTTAATCAAATAAATCTTTTTTTTTCAATATACGCTTTCAACACATTTGTCTACATATATTCCTTAATAACAATAATAATCTTTGAATTTTGAATCAAGTTTTTCCTTACAACAGAATCAATATAAGAATATAATTTTTTTATATTTTATAATCTATAATATTTTTAATATTTTCATAATTGAAATCGCAAACTTTTTTTGGTAAACTAAAAATTCCGTAGGTGTATAGTCTAAAGTTAAAAGACAAAAAACTTTTTTGTTAAATTTTATTTCTCAGATTTTCAATTACTTTGGATCCGGATTAACATCCATCGATAATTCCAGCGTTGAAATAATCTCTTATAATCTTTCCTATTCGAAAGGAAAAGCGATGAATCTGGGACAGCCTGCATAGTTAGGAGAAATAACTTCGTCGCCACGTTCCTAAATTAATGCCACGAAGTGGCGTATTTCTAGCGATACGGGTCCGAACAAAACCGTGCGGTGATATGAGTAATTACGGTGCGGAGAAATTTGCTAGACGGAGGACTTGGATTCGCTTTTAAACTTTCCGAAATGCGAGTGGCGTGGTGCATTGGCGTAACTCCCGGATTAGTTGCCGCCACAATTCACCTCGGCATCGACTGCCTCCGTCGCATTGTTTCCATTCATTCTAGGTATGCGTGCGCCCTTTGTCAGGGCTTTTGAGCGTCATTGTGCCGAGAATACCGAGCAAACATACTCGCATCTCGAAGTAGCCGTCTAATCTCACTCGGTAACCAACGTCTAGAAGATAAGTAAAACGGAGCAAACGCTCGCAGCTAGAATCAGATTGCGCTTCTAGATGCCGAAATTAAATAAATATGTCCCATGAATTCCTTTTATTTCACATCAAACGACAAAAAAATGTACTCACAGCGGTGGATCTTACGACTTTGCATAATTAATTGAGACAGCTCAAGTATCTTACAAAAACTGTCGTTCGAGATAATTAAGTCGATCGTTAATCGATAATTTGCCGCGACAATCGCTTGACCGCGATCGAAAGTAGGACAGTTAATAATCAAACGACGAAGAAATCGCGAGAGGCACAAAGCGTCCTTGAATATTTAGTCGAAAGCAAATCGACGTTGTAGCTAGTAGGAAGATAAATACCGGAATGGATCTCGAATAAATCAGAGAACCGGGAAGGAGAGTGTGCGTCGGGGCACTGCACTGGCCGCGATCCAAGAATTTATTCGCCCATGTCGGCGTATAAAAATTTCAACGTTATTAGGATTGGATGCTCCATCCAGCCTGCATGACCCCGGCCTGGCTCTTCCTCGTGTTTCGGGATATCCGATGCGATGTGTAGGTACGAGAGCGAGCGATGTCTCGTCAGCCGACGCCCATTCCCCGGACGCAAGATTTTTTTGCTCTCGCCGACTAGCAGAATCGTCGGATACGAAAAGCAGGGCCGTTCGTGATGCACAAATCAGCATCCACGCTGCGCTTCTGCTCGTCAAGTTTTTTTTTTTGCCGTGCCACTTATACCTATCTGGGATTTAGAATCGAGTTCCGTGACACGCGGCAATGGCTAACGTGACGCATATTCTCAAGTTGGATTAGTCGGCGTGATCGATGGCTCGGGACATCGATTTTACTTTAAGTTGACTGTACGAATATCGGGATATTTTTTTTTTCTTCGAGAGCCGAGAGCACATTCATTGTATCGATAAACGTAACGCTCGTGCCAATACTTTGATCTACTACAAATTCGCAATTGTTGTTAAATTTGACAAATATAGAATTCGCAAGCTGTGAAAATTTAAATAACGCAACGATATTTCTATTTCTGACAGTCGAGCGACGTATGCAGGTCAAAAATACACGAGCGTAATCTAAAACCCAGCCGATGGCGAAGCGCTGTCGCCATCGTCGTGTCGCGTCGCGTCGTGTCGTGCATGCAAACTCACCGGAAATAAAAGTTTAACTCGCATATCCCGGAAGAGTCGGCTTGATCCACGGCTCTCTGCCCTCCCGTAAATCTTCCTGCCCTACGAATTTCGCCGCTTGATCTCCCGTGAATATCGACTGACCCACGAATGCGAGGTGTATCGATTCGAGGTGTAGCTATACATACCTGAACGAAAGTTCAGAAACGATGCTTAAGGTCGAGCGAAAATGGTTGCTCTTAGACATCAGCACGTGGCGTTTTCGACCGAACTGCTGTAACAGTCGGAATCGTAGGCGAGAGAGAAGAGGAGAATAAAAAGAACGCGCGAGAAGGGAAGCAGTTTATTACGCTCTAAAAGAGTAATTCCCTTAACTGTAATCATTGACGGTAGTTACGAAGTTAAATACAACTGATAGTCAAAAAGAAATACACAGAATCGTATACGAGATAAATAAAAGCTGTCCGTATTTACATGTATAAAACTACATAATGCGTATCGATACTCTGAGAGAAATATTTGGTAGCTATATCCATTTGTTTTGTTGATACATGATCAACAAAAACTTTTTTACCTTTTTATTCAAAATTGTGTTTTCATCAAAATTTAATTAGAATAACCGAAATTATATTGTTTTAATCAAAATTTGATTATTTTAACCATTTTGCTTAACTCTTTGCGGCACAGTGTTACACATATGTTACCCCTTTTCAACCTCAGTTTTATGTTTCTCACATAGTTTCTAACATATTACTATAATGAAAAGAACATTATCAGTTTTATAAAACATCAATTCTTATAAAAAAAAACCGTAGAAACATTCTTATTGTTGACAAAATGTTTTTTATAAATAAACAAACTGGAAAAATTCATCCCTTTTTAACAATAAATGTGATTGTGACTAATCAACAGTAGCTAATTAGCCGAAAATAAAGTCCGAGAAATTCTGTTGAAATTTGTTACTTGGGAGTTTTCGGGGTCTCTAATTATGAATCTGACCTCAGATTTTTGAAATTCAAAATGGTGGATCCAAGATGGCGGACAAAAAATTAAAAAATTAGTTTTAGGGCTATAAAATGAGGTCACATAGGTTTTTTGGATCGCTCATTACGAATCTGAAGTCAAAATTTTTTAATTGTTTGTCCGCCATCTTGGATCTGCCATTTTGAATTCCGAAAATCTGAGCTCAGATTCGTAATCAGCGATCCTGAAAACCCCCGAGTACCCAATTTCGTCCCAATCAAGTAACTTTTTGCTTTTCGATTTGCCATCTTGGATCCGTCATTTTGAATTTCGAAAATCTGAGGTGAGATTCATAATCAGCGACCCTGAAAACCCCCGAGTAACAAATTTCAACTGAATTCTACGTAAAGAAAAATGTATACTTTAAAGGGAATTAAAACAACAAATTTGAAAAATTAGAATAACAATTGTATTATTCTAACCTAATTTGTCTAACCAAATTTTTATTAGAACAACATAATTTTTTAATGAAAAAATAATAAAGTTTTTGTTAGTTACATATCAACAAAATAAATGATTATACGTAGCAAACTTTTCTCTCAGTGCATATTTTAATCGATAATACACGTAATAAAAGAGCGACGAGTTAACTGATATCTTAAGTTGACGCAGTTTGCGATAGATAATAAAATTTCAGAAATTCGGTGAAACAGCTAGATTTTTAATGCGTAACATTTTGACAAAAAGAAATCTTGCCTTTCCGCACAGAAGAAAAGGGTAAAAGAAGAAGGTGAGAGAAATAGGAAAGTGGTAGGAAAAGAAGAAGAGATTCGAGAGAGAGAGAGAGAGAGAGGGGGGAGGGGGGAAGGGACGGATAGGTCGCTTGTGTCTGTCCCCGAGGGCTCAGCTGCGGCGGCACCACGGTGATCGATGTCTCCACTCTCCGCAATTTGAACAATGTCCCGCTGTCTTGGGCCACACCGTTCACTCTTTCGTCCTCTTTCACGTCGCTAGGCATCCCCTTTTCGTTCTTCTTCTCGCTGTCTCCGTTTTCCTCCTCGAACGCCATTCCCGGAATTCCCTGGCAAAATGAACGTTATACGAGCGAAAAGGATGCGAGCCCATTCTTATTATTCCAGCGGTGACGGCGAACGGCAAGAAGCAAGAATGCGCGTACGGAAATCGGCGGGGTAGGAAAATGGTGGACGATGAGAACGGCGATGAGATGAGACTTATCGTCGAGCCGCGAAAGTCTACACAATCGGAGGGAAGTGCCCCTCTCTCCTTTTTCTCCCAATGCGAGCTAAGTAAACAGTGGGGATGAAAATTTCCGAGACGTGCTTCGAAAGCGATCCGCCGGAGACCTCTCTCGCTCGCTCCTTTCCGTTGAACCGAGCAAATAACGGATAACTAAAGGCAATCGAATATTATCGAGGTCTATTATCGATATTCTGTGTAGATTTCCGTGTCCACAGAGTTCATCGTTTTAAGCGATTAGTGAGGCCATTGTCCGTTATTTAAAAATGTACGTCGCTAAATGCTTCCTGAACAAAATAGCATTTCTTTTCTTTTTCAACACGGAAGGCATGCATGAATTGGCCGCTCACGTTTGGACAGAGATAAAAGGGCCACCTTTGTAGCGCTCTTCGCGAGCTCGTGAATTAATCACGGCTCGGCTTTTCCGTACGATGGATTCAAAAAATTGAAGTAATCTTCCACCGTATAAAAAGGCCAACCTGCATAATTTTGGAATAATATGTTATATCTCTCGCGCGTTACCTCTCTCTTGCGAGTTTTACAAAAACTAAGAGAAATGTTTGGTATAACCATTTATTTTATTGATATGTGACTAACAAAAACTTTCTTACTTTTTCATTTAAAAATCGTGTTGTTCTGATTAAAATTTGGTTAAAATAATCAAAATTATGCTATCCTAATCAAATTTTAATTAGAACAACATAATTTTTAAATGAAAAAGTAAGAAAGTTTTTGTTAGTCACATATCAATAAAATAAATGGTTATTTATACGTACTAAACATTTTTCTCAGTGTAGATTTTAAAAGGCTCCAGCGTTCGTGATGACTTCATATATGTGAAATTCATGTACATCTCAAAGAAATAGTAGATTGCAGGCGAGCATTGAAACCCCTTTCTCGTAGTGTCCTCCGAATCGTAAACCGACCTCAGAATATGAATGTGCATCCTTCCGCAATTGAACTTTCCCGTAATGCGATGAGACGCCTCGGCTAGCTAGTAACATCCCGGCAAGTATTAGTTCTCAAACCGCGAAGCATACTTAACAGACTGGAATTGGCTGTCCCGACACTGAGCCGTTCGGCATTCGGTTCGCCCGCTTTAGAGAGTACTTCAGCCGTTACTCCTGCGAGGTATAGGTACAAGATACTCGAGTTTGAGTGGTTCTTGGCAGTATCACTTTCGCAGGGAGGCAGCATATTTGGTAAGATAATACCTGAGAACTTGGGATTGACAATAGGTTGACACTACAATAGCCAATGCGCAATATAGTGTATTTTCGTTGTTATCACGTTATACTGTGCGTTGGACGTTCGATGATGGCGACCAGTATTATTACGGTAGCGAGAAATACGCATGTGACATTATTAATGTTTGGAGTTTAGTGGTATCAAAGTATGATTTTACAAATTGATATTTGATTATAAGATATAGTAGTATCACGAGTTCGATTAGTAAACACAAATATCAAAAGTTTTTGAAAAAATATAGGTAATATATTGCGATACGTCCATCTTTCCTTCTCCTTTACAGTTATTAATTTTCCTCGAAATATCTTTCGCAAAACATTTGCAGTTGCAATTGATACGACGCTCAACCTATTCGCTCGGAATCAACTGTCCAAGTCTCCAAGCTTCGGGCAGCGCAAACGAACCCCTAACTTTAACCGTCGACTCATCCCTCTTCGGCGAAACTTTCGTCTCGGCATAATTCTGTGCCGAGCTTCGGTGTCCTCGCAGAAGTACGTACTACTAATTAATCCTTTTAACAGCGCTTAAATTTAATTAATCTCAAAGTTATGTGGTCGATCTCAGTCGCAAGGATACCTTTCCCTCACGCTCCATCCCTCGCTTTTTGCCCGGTAATTCGCCCCCTGGAAATCGTATACATTAACTGAGCTTTGGAAATCCGATTTGATGGTCTCCGGCCCCTTTTCGAGTACTCCCTGTTCCTTCGTCGCGGTCTTCCCACACTCGCTATTTCTGGAGCACATCTCTCTTTCGCGACTTATCAACGTCATCTTCCACGATACGTGTCTCACGACACGAGCATTAATTTTTCCACTGACATTTATACTGCTCTCTCTCGAAATTACATACAGCATAAGGTTTTCGAAAGGCGGAGGAAGAATTCCTGCGTATCCCTCCGAGCAATTATCCGTCTCCCTTTGTCGCTGCTTTCTCGTATTACTTCCTATCCTGTCCAGTCAAGCGGTACGCAATAAAGGCAAAGTTTCGTTTTTCCTTTTTTTTTTACCGCTCTCTTTTTCTAGAGCATCTCCTCAGAAATGTGGAGTCGAGAGATTTGTTTTACTCGCGAATAACTTGATTGTACCGCGGAGGACTCCGGTGAATAATAACTCGTGTTGCGGCGGAAAAGGGAACCGGTTAGCGAAAGGTAGCAAAGAGTTCTCGCAATAAAATCTCGTAAAGGTTTACACCACGTACAATAAGCTGTTTATTTAATAAAACGCAAGACCGATTACAATATCTTGGAAAGTAATTACCGCATAACTGGCAAAGCTTCCTCGCTTGCTTCTCGATAACGTGAGACCTTCGCGACGGGAAGTTAAACAAACTGTCTGAAACTTTTCGAAGAATGGATAAGGGAAGAGGAGAGAGGGTGTCTTACGGGAATAGTCGCCGATTGATCGACCGTGTGCCACAAAAGCTTATCCGACCTGGTATGCTCGCTTTGTATATCCTTGGCGCAGTCTATGATCCTCAACCGAGGGAAAATTTACGGTCTCCACACTTCCTGTTCATCCGAAACCAGAAACAACTGCCGCGCCGCGCGCCGGTTGTTCTCTCTGCATTATCGATGCCGGGCACCGCTAAGTTTCGACCGGGAGGAAACGCTGCACGAGCCGATAGGGGATAATCAATCTCGAAACGGAACGTCTCCCCGGAGAGGTCGCGGGTTGGCTCGGCGGGATCGTGTGCGGGGTCTAACTGGTGTGTGTTTGGGTTCGCGTGCTAATTTGCTCTAACCTAATGAGAGACTGGCTTGCACAAACTCTTCCCCGGTTTATTCGACCGTATACCGGACCGCATACATGTAGGCATGTGTACCGAGCCATGGGCGTAGCCGTCGGGTATTCGAACGCGAAGTCTTGCGGAAGCGATCACCCCCGCGATTATGCGATCGCTTACGAATTATCATGAAAGTGTATTGTTTAACGCGGTGCGCTCGTGCAATAACCTCCTCTTTGCTTTTTTTGCAGTTAAAAAAAATCTCCGTTAAATTCAAACACTACCAAGCCTCTGCCGTTAAATACCTCAGAAATTATGTATAACAGCGTAACTGTATTTTGATTTTACAAATATAGCGACCATAACCTATGAGCATATTATTCGCGAATGCAAATTTGGTCTAGGTAAACTGGCTTTACAGTATATTAGCCCTCGCATGGGGCAATCTGAGGGTAATGAACAAATTTTTCATTATAATCAACAAATATGACGGTATTCATAGACTTTACATTTATAATATCATATAAATTATTTATCTTAAATAAACATTATGTTACACCAACATTAATTGTAGAGTTAATTAATAACTACGTTCAGCGCATATAGCTACAGTAAATTAATATTTACTTCATTACTATTGATGGAATTAGATCGACTTCATTTACGTAATGATAAAAAAATCTAATTGATATCTGCAAGTTTAATGTGTTTGACTAGAAAAGCGAAATACGTTTATTCCATCGTTATATAAAATATATAACACACAATTCCCTTAATACAAGTAATATTCCTAGTAAACGCGAAATAAATATTCTACTAAATTGAATGTTTCGGGTAAATCGGTAGCAGGCACGAAATGGCGAAAGAACCATTAGCTTGACGAGACGACTACGAATCGATACGCGTTACCTTGGCCGTAATTGTATTATTTACGTGACGACGTTCCACAGCCGAGTCGATACCCGCGAGGCAAATGTTAGTTCAACAATTAAACCGCCGGAAGAGGAAAGGACGGAAAGCGACGCGATGCAACGTGGTACAGCACGACATGGCGACGCGTCCTTTCCCCTTCGTGAATGCGACTGTGGCTGCTTCATAGACGCGAGACGTCATTATGCGGAAGCCCGAATGAATCGCGACAAAAGGAAGGACGAGCAAACGGGCAAATGTTTTCGAGTAGTCCCACTTGCGCGATCCTATTGTTATTTAACACGGACGACGCGCTGACGCTTGGCGAACGAAGAATGGTGAGCGAACTGCGAAGAGGAACGAGAAAGGGAAAGCATTGTTGAGAGAAGTTCCACCAAATGCCATTCTTCCTTGGGTCTTTGCACGCGTACCTGATGTTTAATCTCTCAGCTTTAGGGTCTTAATTATCGATATGCCCCGCAAATTACAAGGAACGTTCGGTAATGTCACCGATAAGATTCTTTCCATGCAAGAGAGAGACTTTCGATACGCAATGATCGGTTGGATATTTTTTTTTAAAGCTTTCTTAGGATGAGATAAAAAGAGCAAAAATGAAAGAAAAGCTTGTCATCTTGAACATATTTCTTTTATCAATATTTTTTTTATGGAACGAAAAAAAATGCGAATTTCAGCTTCATCTCTTATTGGTAAGTTGATGAAATATTTTCTACTCAAACGTTTAATAAATGAATATTAATTTAAAAACTTTAATCAAATATTTTTACAACCTTTGGTAAGATTACTGCTTTTATAATCCACAAAATGTACGAACTTTGTATTTAATATATAGCGAGCGCGCGCACGAAGTGTAGCTTTTATATACTCTTCGCAGACGGGACCATGATGCACGTTGTTGCGCGAGCTTGATATGCGTCAGCTAAATGAAAATTTGTTGATGTGCACGCCGCTGACGATAAATTTTATTTTACTGTGTTACACCAGATGAAGTAACGGGAAACGGTGGTCGCACTCATCTAAAATAGACGTACTCATGTACGCCACTAACGTAATAAAGATATCGTGGTGGCAGCATTTAAAGATTTAAACACCCGCTTAATTATCCGGTTGTATTCATTATCGTGTAAAGCAAACTTTTTATTTCATTTCTCGTGTGGCTATCATTTTGTGCGTCGTTCGAGCATCTCCGCGTGTTAAAAGCGTCACTAAAGCCAGACGTATGTACACAGACCGAGATACATGATCGTCGAGTTTTCTCGGATCTCTCGTCTCTTATTCAGAGCAGTTTGCGGAACTTTATCCGTCGAAGGATCCTCGGCATTCTCGGTCTCAATAGTCCCTCTTATGCCATGCTTTTCCCATCCTGTCGCCCGAATGATTACATGTGCAGCTAAATAACTGGTGGTCATTAAGCAGCAAGCGGTCCTTTTTATGGGGTCCTATTCTGGTGTGCAACTTTGTGACAAAACTCGCCAAGCTTGTAGTCGGCACGCTCCTCTCTGCATCCTTCTGACTGGTTTTCGCTTATCCGCCACGTTTACAACGGTAATGAGCGCCATTTCGGTAATGAGGTCGCACGCCATTGAAAATCGCGAAGCAACCGTCGCAGAAACACCAGGCGAAAAGCGAGAACTCGCTTGAGGAGGAAGTCCGTAAAAGTTAATGAACAGGGAAATAACCGTTTCGAGAGAATCCCTGGATCTATTCCCGTCCAAGCGTCCCTTATCACCCCGTCCGTCTCTGAAGAAATGGCTGCCGGTCGACTTTTCAACGGCGTAGATTCGCTTCTAGCCAACCGGAACGATAGCGACAGCCAGGCGGAATCCCTGCGTTTCCCCGGATTGTAAAAACGTTGAACGGTCGTGTAAACCTGATTTCCGATTTGGTCCTGTCCTACTTCCAGATTCCGCCCATCCTCTTCTCTTCTCTTCTCTTCCCGACCGCTTACTTCATCCATTTCACGTTCTCACCCTTTCCCACCCTGCGATTATCCTCGGATGAGGGAACTGTGCGCGTGCCGAAGAATAGAACATCCATCACAGGCATGAAAGAACGCGTTGTCGAATTCAAAATTGATTGTCATCGGTAAATGGGACGTTCAATTAGTGTTAATAACTGAGCTAAACGAAAGCGCGTCATCTTTTTCAGATTTTTGATAAAAAAATTCATCTATAAAGCATGAATTCGAAATATTTTATTAAAAAAAAACTATGAATATATAATATTATTTTAGAAAATAATTTTATAAAAGAATAAGATCTACACACAAATGCATAAATTAATTTAACTATTGATTTATCTATTTAAAAAATTATAATTCTTATTAAAAAAATGCATTACTGCTGTAATTTTTTTTACCGATACCTAAATATGATATCTGAAAGAGAGATTTATGTTCTTAAATATTGATCGTGATGAATAAATATGGCATTCATGAATTTCTAGTGATAGTTTTAACGGGTAGAAAATTACGTCGAATCCGTCTTATCTAATTTGCATTCTGGTTCTCTCTGCCATCCCTTTCTTTCCTGAATAAACGACTGCCAGTTCCGCGAGCGTTTTAACTGCCAGAATTACGATCAGAGTTACAAACCGACAGAAATGATGCCGGCGTCGTCCGGGAAAATCCTCGAGATCGTCAGTCGCCGGAATCGCTGATCGCCGCAGCGTAAAATCATTTTCGATTTCACCTAGACGTTCGACCTGCTTTCTTATGACCGTTTCGTTTCCGGTAGTTGCGCTGTAAAATCAGAGCAGAGCGAATAAAACCGGGGAAGAGATTTCTTGAATTCTACCTTCTACTCTGGAATTTTGAGAGGAAATAACCGTGCTGGAAAAAAACAATACCCTAGTCCGACTCCTTTTATTTTTCCGCCCTCTTCCCTCCCAAGAACCGATTGTTCGCCAAGTGGCCGACTTTTCGCCAAGACGCAGACACCGTTTGACCGACTGGAATGATATCGTCGGGGAATCGGAAATTCCCAAGTTCGACGCCAACGAAATACTGTGCGAGGACAAAACTGTGCGAGGCTCATTCCCGGTCACGATTGACCTACTTCTATCGTTTTCCTACTATTTTTGCCCTCGTTCTACATTTCGTTTTCGTCCCGATCGAAGAGGACACACTTGCGTTCGCGGCCGGAGAAAAGTTCGAAATCGGAAATCACTCCGGACGCGAACAGCACGAAAACGCAATAATCAATACGATAGAAGCCGTACACACTTGGCGGAATTTACCTTCCGTGCACAGCATGCATGATGCATAAACCGATAACGATTTCAAATCAAAACTAATTGGAACACAAACGACGTACAACCCGGGCCAGTTTTCCGTTAACGAATAACGAATTTAAGATAGTTACAGGATCCGTTCAAATTAACATACGGTTAACATACAGATCGATCGAGTTTCCAGCGCAAATCTCGGATCTATATGCCGCAAAGTACTTATCCTATTCGTTTACATGCATAAATAATGTTTCCGTGAGTTTATCTCTAGATTGTTGATCTCGATAAATATAACCGTATCTTTCAAGACATAGATTAATTGCACCAGTGACTCAACGTTATACATCTGGTGCGATGTAAATTTATTACTTCGTTGATACATCAATATTTCATGATTGCCCTACACTCTGTGTCGCGTTACAAAAAACATAATAGAAATCTCATGAATTTAAAAGACTTTCATTTTAAAAGACATTTCTTAGCATCGCTTCAAATTTTATTAAATTTTTATATTTTATTAAATCTATTCTTTAGTACCTAAGTGACTTATATTTTCCTCGAATATACATAAATCTGGGCGTAAGCTTGAAAGCCCATAAACTAATGGAATCCATGAGGAATCCACATAACTCAATTTACGACATTTTAAACGATCCGCGACCTTCGTCGGCATCGCATTAGGGCGAAAGGTCGGCGCGTGGCGCACCGGATATGTCGTCTCATCCTCGACATCGTAAAGCCTTCCTATCGGTGTGGAACGAAAATAAGAACAGGCGGACGTCGCGGTCGTAGAAAGAACGAAACAGTGACGACCGTAGGAGAAAAAAAAAGGAGGAGCGAGAGGGCACAAAATGGTGGAGAGGCAGATGTGATAAATGGTAATTGCGCAAAAGTACCGCGACGGACACGAGTAACACCCGTTCCTCATTAGAGGCTTGTTAAGGCGCCCGGACGCGGAGTGATGGAATGCGAGGAGCGAAACGGAGGCGCACAGAAGTCAGTGTTCGCGAAGGCGCCTCGCTTCGCCTCTCCTGCCCGACATGCTTTATCTATCCTTTCGCTGAACGTACGTTTCTTCTTTTAGACCAGCTGTTCGAGCTCCGCTTCCGTGGATTATAATAGCTTTGATTCGCGTTACCATCGTGCCGCGCGATTTCTCGTTTTCGGGATGCAAAAAAGTTCCGGCGACAGATTTCATGTACGTTGTGCGGACAGGAATATTAACCCCTTGCCTTCGTAATTCGCGGCTGGCAGTCGCTAATTATCGGTATGCGACATATAATAGCGCGTCGAGAAAAACCTTGAAGTCATTCTTAATCTTACAATTCGTATAATGGATTCCCGAGTATCTCAACTTCTTTTATTGTCATTAATGATTATCAATTGAAGACAGTTAAAATAAGATTGTTGATATCGATTATAAATTTTCGTTCAAAAAAACAATTATTATTATTTAATGTTATTAATTTTATTGAACACAAAAATATGAAAATATGAAAATAAAAAGTGATGACTAAATAAATTTAATTAAGTCGCGATATTTTTTATGGCGATTTAATTTAATTTTTGTGATTTATTAAAATCATACAATATTTAACTTCCGTTTTATATAAAAATCTAAAAATAATAATTGTATAATATAGGAATTAATTTAAAAATATAAAAACGAAAGGTACATCAGACATGTAACTATTTCGTGAAAATTTTAAATATTTATTTAGCCGCGTTAAATATTTTATGGCAACAAGACTGGCTGGACTTGTACGTTGACGAAGTCTGTTTGTTTGGTAACATACAACACGTTACAACGTATGCTGTCGCACGCTGTATTATCATTTACAGTGAAACTCGAGCGAGCAGATAGTGCCGTGAGCCATTCCGTGTTATATAACTAATTTAGAATTGGAGAAACGCGCGCGAGGTATTTCAAATACATTTAATTCAAAATACGTTAAATCTATTCCACGACGAGAATGCCTAGCTGGCGTATAGAGCTTTGGTGTTTGTGTTATGGTATACTGCGCGTGTAAGCAATTTCGTCGTGCATCCTGTTTGTCATTTGGGCGACGCCATTCAAACGGGCAGGTAGCGGCACGAGCGCTGCGTGTGCGTCGTATTACCACTCGAAACGCGATCAGTCAAGAGAGAGACTGCAAACGTGATAATTCTCTTGATGAATGAGAGCTCAGCCTAGCTATAGGTACAATTGACATCCGCGCTTAACAATTCGTACGCGAATTAAGAGAAGACGATGGTTACTTATTTAACCTTTAGACCGCATTAAAAGTTATCAAAACCTCATTGAAAAGTAACAAAAACATGTGTTTGTATCAAGGATATATCCTATACAATGTTTCCATCATGGATTAAGCCGATATATCGATGGGAAGGTTATGAAAAAAATTAAAATTTTTTAAATTTGTAAATAATGTATATGTAATGGTTTTTGAGGTCGTTAAATACTATGGTGAGGTCAGAAAATGATAATTTTGAATGCTGAAGCTGTTATTGCATGTAAAACAGCAGCAAAATAAATCTTGGGTAAAACTCTTCTTCGACTTTACCCAGAGCTAACGACGTGGACGTAGGGAGTTTGAGAGCGATTTGTTTACATATACATTCAGAATGGTATAATTGAACTCAAATATAACGTTTCAAACTAACTATATCATGAAATTAAAACGAGCCGATATATCGATTTTCCGGTGATCTAAAAGTTAAAAGAATATTTTGTGCAATTTAATTATTTGAATTGAATCGACAAAAAATGACAAAACATTATTTCAATATTCACAATAATTATTAGAATTATTTGGAATATATTCTACAACGCGCGCTTTGAATCTTTCGTTGAGGTAAATGTAATTTGTTTATCATTAATCTCGAAGCAAATGCGGAGTAACGTAGGAATAATCGGATCGAATAATAATTAAAATTACGGAAAACTCGTGATGTATTGAACGTTTAGTAATAAGTAATTCGAAACGTGAAGAACGGAATATTCAGTGTAAATATATTTTATAAAACGTTATATATTTCGGAACGACAAAACAACTGGGCACGGCCATGGTGTTTGTTTTACAGCGTATGCAAGGTCGTCGTATACAAGGCCCCAAGCTACGTTGTTATTCGAGTGAGACTCAAGAGAGCCGTTGTGTATTGTCACATTACCCATCGAAACGCGATCTCGTCAAGAGCTAAGAGAATACGCGATATTCCTCTGCATGCAATTAATAGTTGTTGCCGTTGTCGGCTACGATAAATTAACTCTCGCGATTGATTCATGTCCATCATGCTAATTTACGAGTGTCGAACGGATCATGTAATGCGATCATTTTCGTATTCTTTTCGCATTACATGCCGTCGCAACGTACAACGTACGTAAAGAGCATGTCGCGTGTGATTAACGAGGAATGTTGTACAAAGTTCCATGTAATTATTCTATTCTGGTAATTAGTACGCGCGATCGTAATAAACCGTGTTTTCGCGAGTGTTGTACAACGAATGAATCTGAGAGGAGTAAGAGGAGGAGGAAAGGCATCGAGCGATGCAACTAGTAAATTATCATGTTTCATTTTGTTTGCGAATTTGAGTATTTATAAATATAATATATAAAAATATATAAGCTATTTTATGTGCGGGTAGATAATTATTCGTGTAAATATATATTAATTAGTCTGGGCATATTGCTATAAATTTCATCTATTTTTATTTTATAGTTCAACGTAGCTTCCAGTCACAACTCCGCTGCGCATCGTATTGATGAGTGAAACATTATTCCGCTTCTCACAATCAGAGCAGGTATATTTTTTGAGTTTTGTGATGAACATATGACTGTTAAAATGTCTATATTTCAAGAGTTTTTAACTAAAAAATAGTTACCTGGGGTATTTTTATATCCCTGCAACGAAAAAATATGAATTGTTGTAAAATATTGTTTTGTATGGATATTGTTTAACGTTTTTTTTTCATTTTTGATAACTTTATTCTTAATAACTTTATTTTTAATAACTTTTCTTTACGAAACTTTAGATATTCAATTCCAGTTTTTAAAAAACCCGCAAAAGCGTTAAAAAAAGTATTACATTAACACATAAATTTTATTTTTTTTTTTTTTAATATCGTAATAAGCTACTGAACGTGTTTAATCTGTTTAATATTTGTTTGATTTCTACTTTCTTTTTTTAGACAATTGTGATTAAATAAAAAATGAATAATATACAATGTACAATATATTGTTAATAATGATTTTAATTAGAGTTACCCCATCATTTATAAGAAAAATCAGGTGAACACCTGGGTTAAGAGATTCATGTAACTATCATAAGCGTAGAGCTTGCATTACAATTTTAAGCAATGTAAATGGATAATCCTATTTAAAATTCTAAGTAATAATTACATTGGTTTTATTGTTCCTATATTTTCCGTTTTAATAATAAATGTTAAATTTCGATAACAACCTGACAAACGCGCCGTCTTTTCTAAAGATAAACTTAATCCTATGAACTGTTTGCGAGATCCTTCAGACATCGAGCTGTGCTCCAACTACTCGACGGCACTTTTTGTTCGTGTGTTTGCTTGTACACGACGACGTTTAAACAAGTGTTTCAAGCTGGGGATACGCCGCGCCGTCGAGAACGCGCGAGATTCC
The DNA here is from genome assembly GCF_001594075.2 of Trachymyrmex cornetzi. Classification (NCBI taxonomy): domain Eukaryota; kingdom Metazoa; phylum Arthropoda; class Insecta; order Hymenoptera; family Formicidae; genus Trachymyrmex; species Trachymyrmex cornetzi. Next base: position 968,959 of record NW_017300244.1, read on the forward strand.
GAGCGCGCGGAAATATTAAGACGCGACGGCGACATGAAAAGCAGAGTTTAAGAACCGCGAGTCTCCGCCTTCGGTTTAAGTTTAACCCCCTTGCTGCTTCTTCTCCTCCCTTTGAAACGTCGGTTCTCGTTTCGACTTCGCCGCCGCCACGGTCTTTCACTTTGTTACTTTTACGCGAACGAGACGTTGCGCGCGTTAATCTCCTTCCTTGCATTACGTCTGATAGAATTTCTCCCACGTTTTCGCGTCACTTTCCCTTTAAAAAATTCCACCGTCCATGTAAGTTACGCGCGCGAAGATATCACAAAGCAGGAATGCAAAAATGCGATCACGACAGATTTCTACGGTTTCAATTTATCACAGGATTCTCAGGGTACACTTATTATATCTTCGTCTTGTGAAAAGACACTCTAACAAAATCTAACTACTTTTAAGAACGCATGAAAACTGCAAAGAGCACGATCCCGAGATCTTATAATACCCCTTCTGCTTCGCGCGCACTTTATCTTCCTTCCTCCCGGCTACACCTTGTTCTTCTTTTATTCCCTGTGCTACTCCTTTACTAGAAGTCAGAGACCGCTTTGATTTTATTGCTTCTCGCTTGTCCGACATCACTCAACTGGCTCTTCTAAAGGGCGTTTGAAGATAACAGGCTGTTCCGGTGAAATACTACGAAAGCTAAGGACGTCTATAAAATAAACGCCAATACTTGCATGCACGCGCTTGCCTTTTGATTAACGACTTAAACAAGTCTTGTTAAAGAGTTACTTATTGCACGGGGACGTTCGTTTTTTATGAGCTATGTGTTACCTCACGATTGAATAACAAATTTTGCCGAAAGTAAAAGCAGTCTGGCAACGATTATGGCACGACCGATAGAAAAGGGACGTCATGGGATAGACGAAAGAGGATTCAAGGGTTGCAGTTTATGCATGTAAATCGCCTCGGCTTGAGTCGCTGCTTGTTGTTCTTTGCTGCTTCCCTCCCGGACGCGTCGACGTTTTACGCGCGTCACTGTATTTTATTGCACAAAGTAGTGATATACGTATAGAAACGGATGTATACAGGGTGTCTCAGAAAAGGATAACCTTTTAACAATAGATACTCGAAGGTAACTAAAAAGTGGACATTTTTACACCAACTATCAATAGCTATTTTATTAAAAGCAAGTCAAAATTAAACTTTGACACCAATGGATAGAATTCAAGGTAACTAAGAATTCACAATTTGAATGCTAAAAAGGATTCGATTTATATTCTTTAAAGTTTTAGTATAATTCTTACCAATAATATCGAATATTTTTAACTCTTTTCTTATTTAATGAATTTGCGCCCCATATCGCTAAATAGTTGAGACATTACTCACACTTTTATTACTCTCAACTCGAAATAGCTTGAGAAACTCATGGATAAAAGTGTAACGACAATTCTGGGACACTATATATATATGCATTAGATGCATAAGCGACGCATACATGTATGTGCATCGACGGTTCGATTTTCCACTCGCTTTTGTGTCCCCCGCGGCGCATCGATTCGCGGTGTATGCACTTTTCGGCTCACCCCGTTCATCGAAAATCCATTTATTTGCATTAGGTTCGTTTTTGTAAATAGTAACGAAATCGATAGGGGCTCGTACGCGAATATTCTTTTCATCCCTGTATACGGGATGTCTCAAAACCGCCAGCTAATATTTTGGATCTTTTTTAATAATTAGAATTGTATTCTTTATTAACGTTTTCGTTAATTCGTATATCGACGAAATATTGCTTCTTCGTATTTTTTATGCAGAGTAAAGAAGGAAAAAAATAGATAACATTCTCGCACAGTGGGTAATCTTTCTAGATAACTACGGTTCATTTGGATGATCGTTTTTCGTTCGCTCGTTATCCTTGCACATTCATCATGCAATGATAAATCACATCAACGACTAATACGTGCCGCGTGCATCTACGGATATAAAGAGAGAACGTGAATCGAGCATCGCTCTATACAGTGTACTCGTAAATAAATCTACGATCCATAGAAGTGATTAATTAGGCGCGAAGGGATTGTGTACACGACCCGTAAGTTGAAGAACATAAAGACTGATTGACGTTGACAGAATTATCGGCTTTTAGGCGTCCCTTAACGCGCGACATTGAAAAATGTCGGCTATTAACTCTGGTAACGTAAGACATTTTTTGCATCGTACATTACTACGGCAGTGGGGAAAAGTAACGCTACTCTGCATGAAATTCATTAATATAACTTACTCTCTAAATCTAAATCAGCGGATAATCTCTGATATCAGTGCCAAGTATGCCACTATATCATCAGTGAATTAAATATGAGATCCTTAACCTAGCTATTCTTTATTATGTGATCCAACTAATGTTGTTTTAGTTTAAATTCAATGAATATGGTATTGGAAAATTGAAATTAACGTGTAGATATCAGTATTTTAGTTAACTTGTTTTAGTTTAAATTCAATGAATATGATATTGGAAAATTGAAATTAACGTGTAGATATCAGTATTTTAGTTATGTAATGCTCAAACATACTTTCTTTTTTAGTTGAACTTCACTGATTATTAGTGCCAAGTATGCCACTGGGTAATTAGTGACTGATTTACTGATTTAAATTTAAAGAGTATATTACAAATGTTAGATTTTATTTTTTTATGTTTTGATATTGGAATATAATACTGACATATTTCTGAAGATGCTTTTTGATAGTAGACCTTCCCATAAAATTCGAAATTATATCCTCCTTTATATCACTAGAACTAGAAACAACAGCTCGAAACGTGGAAACGATATTGTATGCATATGCAGTAATTCTAACGCGCGTTACGGAGTCAAAGCGAATTATATTAATTTGAATAAACGTCAATTTGTTTACTAATCGTGCATGAAAGCGAGCATACGGTGCGTGTTCTGTTAACATAGTATAACGCAACACAACTACGTTACGATATTGCGTTTCACGGTTGAAGCTCGTAACGGGACTAATGATTAGAGCGTTTCCGCATTTGTGTATTACTGCGCATTCGTGTTCTAAATATTTGAAGGAAAATTATCGAGCCAGTTTAATTAAACACGCGACGGTAAAGATCGTACTAGGTACGCGGGTTCAACGCGTAATTCAGCGGACGTAAGGGTAATTACACTTGGAAATGTCCCAACTGCGAATTATGCCGTGCTTTGTTCGCCTTTTCACTACGTCAGCCGAATGATTCAGCGCGCGTTTCTTAGGCCGACGCGGGCATATGCTTTGAGAAAGACTAACGACTCGTTTAAAGAGCGAGATTAGAAGCCAAGATGAACAAATGCCGATGTCACTGCACGGTATAGCCTCGTTCTGATAGTTATGCTAATGCACTTTGTACGGACGATCGATCATTTGGAGATCATCGGGTTGACCTGACCACATCAAACGCTCGGTAGCAGAAAAAAAAAATGCATCAAGCATACGGCTATCTAATTACCGATTACGTCACTGACAAATCTGACACACGCGTTTTCTCAGGGGAGAACTTATATATAATGCTTCTTTGACGGTGATACTTAAATAAACGCCGCGTAATAAAAAAGAAGTGTAATATCCTTGACGTGACGTCTCTCAACGGAGACGAACGCGCTATTCGGCCAGAAGAAATATTGACCCTCGCCGTGCATACTTTTTACGCGTTCCGGCTGCATCATCCGGTAACTTTCAAAACGTTTCTCTAACGACCAATCCTTTCCTTTTGCCTACAATAATGGACTTTAATGGTACCTCTGGAACGTCTAAACAGTCCTCTCGAGTGTTTGCGCGCGCCTTTCCTTTTCAGCTCAGTAATCCGAGGGTCAAATAAAATCGTTTACGAGCACAATGAGGAACGGACCTCCTTCATTCCGTCACGAAAGTACTCGGCTTAAGTGCTGATTATGATCCGTTTCGAACTATAAAGGTGCTGGATCATCCTACAGCATTGTTCTCCGCTACACGATCGGACATAATCCTGAGTGACGTGTGATGGGAACGAGTCCAATTTGATGTGTGTGGCTTTCGGTCTTTTCAAAAAGTTTAGATCACGCGACATGCCAGGACAATATTCAAGAATTCGAATGAGTGTCTTGTCATTATCTTCGAAAAAACATTTTCTAAGGGAAAATTCGTTATAAATGAGACCGGGTCCACTTGGTGCTACAAATGCTTTAAGGAATTTGGTTGACCAATTGGAAGAAAGAATTTCACTAATTGACTAATCAAAAAATACTTGGAAGCATTTGTAGCATCGAGTGAACCATAGTTATCAGCGTTAGAAACTTTCATATATCGAGAAACAAATTCATCCAAATATAGATTTTTTTTTATATAAGTTACATTATGTAGAGAAATATTGTATTCTTTTCTACGAAAAGGAATTTCGTAGTCTAGTTTTGACGTACATGTGGCGGCGAAACGGGATGTACAATGGACGTGCAGACAACCAAGGATTTATTGGACGACTTTACTTTAGTATTTTTATAAACCAAAATCTCGGGAGATTCGTTGAGAAAGGTAAAGAGAGACATCCTAGAACGACAAGAGTTGCATGGTGAACATCCCATATAGGGTCTTCTTCTCGACGATGAACATCTTCTAGCTCTTCCCACTCGAGGGACATCGAGTGGTCCCACGTTAAAACAACGAAGTCACACAAATCAAAACCGTGAATATCCACTTTCGACTATGGCGAACAGGCGCTTGACTGTTGTACCTTTCATCTTTTTTCAAGAAATGTATCTATTTGAATTACCGGGAATTCTTCTCAAGGATGCTTCATATTTTTTGATATCTTTCTCTGATTTTTCTCGTTTCATTCACAAAGAAGAGTTTACGTGAAAAATTTGCGTAAAATATTTTTAATAAATAATAAGAGGAATTAGAATATATACTCTCTAAATCTGAATCAGTGGATAGTCACTAATCATCCAGTGGCATACTTGGCACTGGATAATCAGTAAAGTTCAAAAAGGAAGAGTGTTTGAACTAACTTGAATGTAACTAAAATACTGATATTCGCACGTTATTAATTAATTTCGATCTTCTAATACTATATTCATTAAATTTATGCACTAAAACAAGATTAGTTAAATCACATACTAAAGATTAGCTAGGCTAAGAGGGGGGGGATCTCTCGTATTATCAGTGGCATACTTGACCATTGATTTAAATTTAGAGAATACATTACAGAAAATTCTATGTATATATATTTTACATTATGTATAAATATAATATCATATATATATATATATTTTTTTTTATAAAAATTAATAATAGTAACTATTATTTTAAACACAATATTCCTAAAATATATTATACGTTATATGTTATTCATTGTATCTGTAAACGGTTGGGATATCATCTCGGATGCAGCCAGAATATCTCACAGTCTCTTTAGTCTGGCTGCGATCAGTAAAATCCTCCTTTCGTCAGCATTGTTACGGAAAATCAGCGCGCATTTTTCACAAGTCGACGGACAATAGGAAGGGAATGCCGGAGCATCCGACGCTGCCTTCCATTGTGATTTTTCCGTTTCTTTCGCGAAACTCCGTCCATTTGTTCGCGGCAGATCGAAGTTTGCGGTTGTTTCGCACGACCATCCGCGCCCGAAATGCTACAGGTACCGCGTTCTGATAAATGGAAAGTCGACCGGCCACTACATACAGCGCCATAAATCCGAACGTCGCGTGATAGACGATCCTCGAATAAAGCCCTCTATAATTCCGGGTTATCTTATCTGCGACGTCTGTCGATACGGTGAACGGTGAACACTCAGAAAGGTTTCTTGTATTTCAGTTTCTCTCAATGAGTAACTGAATTCAGTAAAACAGAAGAATAGAAGCAAATTGAATATCTCGTACGAACAATTTTTAATCCCCGCCTTGTACAGTCAGCTGAATAAAAAAAGTATATCGTTATATCGTTTTGTACTATAGAAAAATGACAATGTATAATTTTTTCGTTTGTAAAAGTCACGTTAAAGTCAAATCTGTAGAAGAATTTATTTATATGAATGGCTAAGTAAAATTCAATCGTATAACACAGTATCTGCAAGGAAAATACAAAATGCACGCCGTTCATGTTTGCGTATAGATTTTGTTGCTTCTGCTCGTCGAACTAAGGATACGCGAAATCCTAACTAGACTGGATCTGAGTCATCGAAGCGTGCCTTCGAACGCGACACGAGGATCATGGCTGAGATCAATCCGTAAATTCGCTCGCGTCCTCTACCGCGTTTTGCTCTTCGCGTAATACGCTATCTTCTTGGATTTACAACTTTCATACCTGGTGGATACTTCAGAATAAAAATGATGTGACGAACATTCACGTAGAATCTTGCAGGCAAATCCATGTAATTTTTGTAAGTTATGATTTTACTTTAAATATATGTGTAAATGTACACCTTTAAGAGTAGATCCCAAAAATTATCTATCATAATTGTTGCAATTTTACATGTAATTTTTTTAGAGTTTATATACAATTCTATTGACTAATAATATTCGTCGTTAATAATACTACTGCAGTATTATACTGCACTATTATATATTACACTGTTAAATTTTATAGCGTCAAATTAACTTAATGTGAGTCGCCATTGCTCCTACTCAATAATATCGTTATTTTTTACTAAAACAATGGTTATATTTGACACTATACAGTATCAATTTAACATTATATAGTGTCAAATTTAATAATCATTTTAGTAAAAAATAACAATATATTTAGTAGGAGCAGTTGTGACTCACATTAGGTTAAATTTGAAACTATAGATTTAACATTTTGTATTAATGTATAATGAATGAAATATATGCTATTAATGAATAAAAAAATTACGAAATAAAATTGATATTTTCGACTGGGCTCACAAAGAGTCTAGCAGGACCTTATTATAATCTTTCGATTCATCTGACTCGACAACGAGTCTCCCGTGAGCTAACAGTCTCTCAGGATCCGTAAACAGCAGCGGCATTTTTTCGATGACAAAATCGAGAGGAGATGCACGTCGTTCCTGTGTTTTCACGAGCGTATCCGACTCGCCCACGCTTTACAAACGACCGCACTCAAAAACGAATCTTCTCTGTCTCCCTCTCTTTCTCTCCCCCAAGACTTTACAGATAATTAACTGACATTAACGTTCTATTCGTCGGGCGTGGTTATGTTCGCGGTTAGCTCGTATTTCTCTACGACAGTCGGTGCATACATGTTTTTACGACTGATAAGGATCGCTTTTCCACCGAGACATCCTGCTTCACGTACCTATCCCAGTCCTGTCCTGGACAACGACTTCGCCGACAGAGCGGATTACTAAATTCATTGGCTTCGTTTTGTACAGAGGACTTCGCCTCTACGTCGTCGACATGGTTTCTCTTTGGCTTCCACGCAATTAGGGTCAACTCGACGATTTGTCGGGAGCGATTTCTTTCAGAGAGCTCGTGACAGGAAAAAGGCAAACCATATCTCGTGAAACTCGTATTATTACTTATTAGTTAATAGTAATTCTAAGTTCTATTACATGTCATACAGATGATACTTCCTTATGCGTCAATTAAATAACATATTATTCTATATGCAATAAATTACGCCGATCTGAGACACCGCGATATCCTTCGATAAAAACATATTTTGCAACAAATTCATAAATAATATTGAATTAATTATAGAATTATATAGAAGAGAGGAGCTGTCAAACATTTACGAGATGCGTATTGGAAATGAAATTAATAACTACTTAGCAATACGAGACAACCCCGTTACAATGTTTCGCGTTTCTATCGGTATTAGAAATAAATTAAATGATATTAAGTAACGCGTAGATTAAATCGAATCGAAGCAGATACACTGTTAAATATCAGAGGCATGCAGCAATAGTAATCTAATCTCTTGAATTAAATATCATTCTGTTATTTTTAACTTCCATGTATATCAAAATGTAAAGTAATTTATTCTTGTGATTAGTTTCAAAGTAAACAACATTCATATTAACGTATGCACATATAGTAATAATAAACTAAATTTTATATAGTTCAAAAATACATTTTCTTGAGTCAGATTGTTTAACTTTATTATTTCAATTAAACTAACGACATATCGAGTATGAGTAGTGGCAATCTAAAGCAATGATTAAAAATAACTCAAATTGGGTGCACAATTTGGCATGAATTTAAGTGAAATTAAATTTTAACAACTACCCTGGTAAAAATTTCATGCATTTTATGAGCAGTTATTACTAAACAGTTACACCAACTTCTGTCTAGTAACTGAGAAGGAAAACTACTTAGGATCCCAATCAGGATGTAACATTTTGTTTGCAGTTACTGCATACAAAAGTTGCGTAAAATCTGAATCCATTTACTGAATAGAAACACAACAAATAATGGATATTAAATTGATTAATAAGCAAGCCAACTGCTCGTGAAATGGACAGAATAAAACTTTATCAAGTTCTTGTCCATTTCCTACTCAGTATTGGCACAATTAATGAGATACAGTAATATTAGATAGTAACTGGATAGGTGTCTAGGAAAACTACATACATTTCTACCAGGGTAGAGGTTGACTCCTATTGCCTTCTTTACGAATTTTTATCTTATTGGTCGTGATTTAAGGAATCTATAACTCATTTAGTTATTATTTTATTATTATGAATTTAAGTGTTAACAGAGGCTTGCGAATAGTGAATCGCGTCGTGTGTGGCACGCGTTTGCGCGATTGGAAATCCGTAAGTGCAATGCCGTCAATAAAATATGCATATACACTCGTAGCCTCGTATAGGTGCCTCGTATAGGTACATCCCACGTGGCGTATTCTACACGGACGTCTCGCGTGTATTAATCTGCATAAACTCATTCCTATGCAAACGAAGAGATTCGACGTTGAACTAGGATATCACGCGAAGCCTCCGTGGCTTACATCGCGGCTTAAACAAGCTCCTATACGTGCGCACGCGTGCGGACGCATGCCGTCCGCGTGCACAAACCACGGGGTGAGTGCATAAATATATAGATGCACCCGGGTACGTGTGCGTGCGTATCGTAAACGATACCGATCGTAAACGGAATCTCCTTCGACGCGTCGACGGCATAATAATTGCGAAATCTCTCGTTTTCCCCGTGGTAGACGACGCTGGCCGGCCATCCAAAAGGACTACGACGACGAGAAAATGGCACCTGCCTGAAACGATCGCGCGATAATCTGTCCCCTCCGTAGTCCGCGAAATGAAAAGAAAACAATCGATGAATAATTTTGTGGCCGCCAGAGTACTTACTGCGTCCAGGGGAATTGATTTCGACGGAGCGCATCGCGAGCGTTAAGTCCCTCATGAATACAATCAGGAGATAAAGCTTTTATGGCGACTCGATGTATAAACGATACCGTTTTCCGATAATTTCTAATTTAACACTTAGTGCTTAGGGAGATTAAATGTTTATGCGAGAAACGGAGCGTTTCGTCATGACGTTTTACTAATCAGCGGGTCTTAGGGTATATTGTTACGCTTAATTAAATGTTGCGGCAATAATTATGCTCGTTGAGAAACTCGTTCTATCATTTGCTTAATCCTTCTGCTACTACAGTTTCTTTTGCCAATTATGCTAGAAAACAAATATATTCTCCCACCATATTTCACCTCAAGTAATCCTCACCGTGTCTATATTAATCTCAGATATAAATTTTCATGAAATAGCGAAGAAAAAAGGATATTTACTTGTAAACTAAAGTATAAAATCGCATAATTTAATTATCCATTAATAAGAAAAGATTAATTTCTGCGCAGAAAGAAAAATACTCGAACGTGACTCGTTTACCTCATAAATATTCCATCGCACGATTGCAGAAAATATAAGCTTATTGATATAATCATCACATGCTTGGAGGCCGCAAGCATAATGCTACTTTGGAGTCAAATAAGACCTATAATGAGTACGACGATCACGCGGCTGTGAAGGATTTTACAAGCGAGCGCTCTTACCGGTTCGTCTTACAACAAGAGAGAGAGAAATGCCGACACGACGCGCGTCGTAGGACAGATTTTACACCGTCTTGCGGCTATAAGCTGCGGTATGTATGTTTAATGCGGAACACGCGAGGCCTACGACCGAGCGACTTCTTACTACCGTTCTCGCACATTACTTATTCACCGTCGGCGTAATTACCAACGGATACTACATCAAACTCGAGACACCTTTCTCACAGGTATCGAGAGAGAGCTGGTGCAACCAAGTTACACTCGTGCACATGTCTGACGTGTATCGGAGCTTGCGCAAAATGGGAGTAACGCATTATCGGCTGATAGGCTCGTAAGCCAATAACGAGCTGTTACCGCGCTACTCTCGAGCGTTCCTCGTTGCTTTCAGAGTTCGATCTCTGCTCACGAAATAAACTCGTTGGATCGCGAATCGATGCGAGTTAAAAATTACTTACTACGATCGAGACATCTTTACGTAAAACTAACGCGTCGCAATTCTCGTGCTGTTCCTGGAAAATACATGACATGGAAGTCGCAGGAAGTTTAGCTCCGCCCTCAGATCGTACAGGAAGGAAATGGTTCCACGTGCAGCGAATAATCGACAGAAAATTGAACAAAGATTACAGACTAGATCTACATAAAGACATAATGTCATTCGTGCATCATTCTCTGCAGAATTTTTAAGTTAAAAAATTATTGAGCTAAATAAACTCGACTGTTACGAAATTCAATAGATATTTGATAATATAATATGTGAAACTATTTTATATAACAATTATATAAATAAGAGATAGTGTACGTAGTAGAACTCTTAATAGAATAGATGTCTTTACGTAATAGATTCCTTTTAATAGAAATATCTTTGAAATGTATCGTTTCTCTTATTCGCCACAATGACGGTTATCAAATACATGAAATCAATTCTGCATTTCAATGTAGCATTCAAGATGACACTCTCGTGCGATAATTACGCGCGTCGTTTCTCCGCCAAGGTGAACTTGTTCTTGGGGAGCAGTGAACGAAACGACTCGCTTTGTCGATCGCCTATCCAACTCGACTATCGTCAAGCATGACATAATGATTACGCTCTTTTTTTGTTTCAGGTTGACGAGGCAGAAATGGCACGGCGGGAGTCTCGGTGAGGAAAGGGCGAGGGTGAAGCCCTCGCAGGAAAAGGGAGCTATGGTGAAAAGCTTGGGTTTCCTCGCCAGAAGGGCGCCACCTGCTGTCCACCTTTTCGTCGTTTTGCTCGCGCTCGCCCCCGCTTACCACGGCGTGGACCTCTGTAAGTAGTTTCCTAAGCTCTAATCCGCAGGCCTTATAGTACCCGTCGTCGTGCGTCTCGTAGTGAAACTTCGTTCGACTATAGTTCCTTGGTTTGGAGTCGCGCGCAGGTTGTTTCGTTTATAAGTTATTAACGACGCGGAGGTAGCGCGACCCCAGAACTTACGCCGCCGCAGTCGACGAACTTTCGATCCAGGATCGGCTTTGACCCTGGTCATTAGATATCTTGTGTACCTATCTCAAGACATTGCGTCTTATCATTCGAGTCGTGTGCGTTTATATTTAGCGATACCTCGGAGGCTTTCGAGTGGGCGAAACGTGAAACCTGAATCCGAACATTATATCGCCAACAAGAAATATATTGTCTATTGATAATGTAAATGAACAACAAACTATCGCAAAGATTTTGAAATAATAAAAGATTAATATATACATTATTAGAAATATTCTTAAATCTCATTTACTTTTAATGTGTACTGGTAAATGAAATTTAAATTCTCTGTAACTGAAAAGACTATTTATGTTAATGAGAGATTTAAGTTTGTAATAACTAAAAAGTTAAGTGTATTGAAATTTAATATTTAAATCTTAATTAACCGTAATCGAAATAACTAATAATATACACACTATTAAAAATATCATAAAATTTGATGTACTTTTAAATTACACAAGTTAAATTTAATTTTATGACATTACATTGAATTTAATGCCCACGTTCATTACATTTAAGAAACCTGTAATTTAGATTTATGTCGCTTGTTATTTTTCAATTATACGTTTCTAACATTTCATTAACGTTTATTAATTTTCAGCCACAATCTCTTGAAATTTCATTAACTCGTAAATTAATTTTTAGGACATTATACATTCGTTAAATTTAATGTTCATTACATTTAAGATTACTGTAACTTAGTTTTCAGTTAAATCATACATTACTTTTCAGTTATCTATTTCTTCTACAAGCTTTCGTTATATGTTATTTAAAATTTATTAAGAAATTTCTAATAGTGTACTGTTATCTTATTTGGATTTTAATTATATTCATATTTTTTATAAAAAAATTGTAATCAAAAATAGATATTTGTTTAACAACTTCAATCAGCGTTATCAGAATTTTAATTAATAATAAATCTGCATAACTAGTTGGAATATATCTGCTTTAATAAAAAAAAAATAGTCTTATTAAAAAATCAATGAGAATCACATAGGAAAATCCCACTTTCAAGATCGTGTGGAGTATTCCATTTTATCGTATTAATAATAAATAATCGCTCTGTTCCAAAGCCCTGTTCACGAGAAGCAGCTTAATAGAAATAGATTTCCGGACGTAGGAGAGAAAAATTGCATCGTAGCCGTGATAATGGAAAGCTTAATAATTGCGCCCTCACGAAACCCTTCCAAACTGTATCCTTAGTGATTTCCTTCCTTTCCCCGTAATTTATCTTAGCGCCAATAGCCGGAAAATAATCGATGGTGTTTTTCTTGAGTGGAGACCCGTTAAAGATGGACCACTTTTACTGGACATCTTCCAAGGATGAAATCATGCGAAGCGTCTTGCACGCCGTCAGACGATTCGAAGATTAACGAAGGGAGATTGGTATCTCGAAAGAGTCACGAGGGTGTCGTGTTTATTCACCCCTATTCACGATCGATTTACGATCAAGTGTGATATCTCACAGTGATTCGTTAGAACGGACGCGCCGACAAAGAAAACGGATTCTACCGGTCGAATTTTATCGAGGACGGGCGGTCGTGAGAATTCCGGCGAGGGTGCACGATACGCGCGATATATATCAGCTGGACCTTCATTAATAATAATAGTGATTCGCTCACCATGTTGGCCAGCCAAAAGATCTCGATCGAGCGTTCCCTCCCTTTGTTGGCACGACTTTCCTACCATTGATTCAAATCGCCCTCTCGCACTGCCCCCGCTGAATTCGTGGACATACATTAGCGACAGAATCGCGATGTATCGGGCTGACCTTCATTAATAATAATACCAAGTTTACCATCGCATTGGTTCGACCCACCGCGACGATCTTCGTGTTCTCGCTTAGGCCGCGAGACGCGACTTTTCCACTATCGATATCGGCGCACTCCGCGGAATCTGAAGACATATATTAACGGTGGACATATCAAAAGAACCTTCATTAATAACAACAACCAGTCCACGCCGATCGCAGTTTCCTCCCTTTGTCGACTCGACTCTCTTGCCATTGATTCTAATCGGCCAGTGCAAAGGAAGTTGAACATACATATATTAGAGCACCGGAATCGCGATATGACGAGGAGAGCCCTGTTAGTAATAACGGCGATTAATCCGATCGGCCATTTTGCCGATTCCCAACGCGACAAGCGTTTGTAGGCGTGCAATTTTCCATTTGTCGATTACGATCGAAATCGCGGCGTACGCGTCGTACCCCGATGAATATTCCTCCAATATCGTTTCCGACCATCTCTCTCCGCGGATTGCAAATAACAGAGCTCGCCCAAGTTATTCTAGTTATAAACTCAGAATACCGATCGATCCAATTGTACATCATAGAAATGCATGTCGCACAAATTGCGAACATTATATTCTTAAACCGCGTCGGCGAATTCACGCTTTACAGAGATTCCATTTCGGCAATAAAATACGTTGGATTAAAACGTAAGACCAAAATACACATTTCACAACGGCCGACGCCGCGCCGCGCCGCGCCGGGCCGAGCGAGCGCAGAATTACGAGGCGGGGTGGTATCGTCGGAAGAACACTGCAAACTTTCACCGGTATTAATGGCCACCTACATGCTCGTTCTGTTCGTTGGCTTAGCGCGGATTCCTTCCGTTACACTCCCCGGTACGAAGCTGCTGCGTCCTCCCTCACGCCCCGACCGACGATCCCTTCGAACGCCCAGCTATATTCGCGCTGCCTCTGCACTCGATATCCGGGCATTAGGCATTATCGTTGCCGGCTACCGTGTATTGTTACGTTGTACGACCCCTGCTCGGGCTACTTCAAATTTTAGCAATTTCCGTATCGCGTAATGGGTATCGTTACTTGGACGTGTAAACCGTAATCGATGCCGTGTTGCATCATGCATATACGAGACATGCTCTGCAAGCATAGCGAACGTTCGAGTTGTCGTATCCGGAATAGTTACGCTATACAATATGCGCTCCTTTGTTGAATTACAAGAACCCGGTGTAGACCGTACACGTGTCTGTGAATTTACCTAGCTTTGACTTTGTACACGCGACGAAGCATCCGGTTTGCGTCCAAGTGAACGACCGATATGCTCGTGGCCGGATAATCGTGGCTCTGTCTTGCGTTCTTAAGATAAATGGCCGATAAGGCGTGGGCGGTTAATGATGCTTTAAAAACAAGAAATGCGAAATGTCGCGGGTCCTTACTGTCGTCCCTAATGATACCGCCGTGACGCGAACAGCACGAATACGTACATGCATCATACTTTGTATAAACTTTACTGCACAACCGGACGACCGCCGTAACGCCTCTTGAAAATGCGTGCGCCCGAGAGGTCGGAGTAATGTATGCAAAGTAGACGGTATCGTTTGTTCGATGGCCCTTAACCCTGTCATTGGTGCTCGTGGGGACGAAGACGCGAGGCTAGCCGATCTGCGCACGGGAGAGAATTCCTTTCAGATATTAAATCTCCGGAAGATAAAGCGTTTTATGATCCTCATTAGCGTGCAGTCACGACGACGAGACAGACCCTGTAAAGTCGAGTGACGACCACGCCTAAAAACGCCACAAATTTATAACCATCTCGAATATACATGGAAAGAACGGTTTTGCTAAAGTATCTAAAAATTTAGCTAGATACAGATCTGAAAATAATTTTGTCTGGACCATAAAAATAACTATGTAGGACGTTTAAATTGGTTGCTAGAATATTAAAACCTTTTTACAACCTTATCATCAATATTTAAGCGTTCTATATAATTATTTACATGGTTCAACATTATTTTCAGATCTGTATCTAGCTAAATTATTTTATTTATCACACATCTTGAAATACGTTTACTTACTAGCTAATATTCGCAACCTCGGTGGAGACATTTTTTGCAATAAAATTATTCGCAGATTTAAGATTCTCATTAACATCTGATTATTAATATTTTTATAAAGATATTTCTTAGCATCAAAAATTATTAAATTGCTTATCATTTAAATAGAATAAAACAAGGTAATTTGGATAGTTTGATAGAAATTTTGGATTGTATAAAAGATTGAGATCGCATAGTATATTTAATTAAACATACAAAACATGCACTATTGATGGAAAAAACAAACAAATGTTTTGTATGTTTGGCGCGCAGTTTGCAGAATCAGATATGTATATAAATTCATAAAGCATTAAAGGATTCATTTTAACTGAATATAGGAATTCTCTTATTTAATTAGGCATATTCTCATCGGTCCAAAATTCGTATCATATTATAAATTATTTTAGATATTCCATCAAAATTATTCTTTCCATGTAAAAATCATAACATTGTCGCAATTCACGCTGTTTCTCAGTTTTGCACTGTCGACGTCATTTTTCGTCGTTGTCCCCGAGGATGCAATACGCGATCGACATTATACACAGCGGTACAATAAATATATTCCGCTCGAGCTATCTCGCGTACGCGAAAGATATCTCGTTCCCAGCGCCGACGATGCAGACGGCAGCAGTACTCGCAAGGCAGCTGTGTTCATCTATGAAACAATTAGATCGGACCAGGAGATACGAGAACGTTGAGACGGCCCCCTTTCTACCTCCCCCATTCGCAGGTACTCGCCCTCAAACCGTAACTTCCACCCGCACGACAGGCAGCCATACACCGACAACGTAAACCGGCTATCGCATGAATCCATCTCGGTTAGCTGGTTATTTAGCCGTTTATGATCCGGCCGTGATGCACACCGACGTGGCTATAGGATAGGCGCATATAAATTCAAAGCTCGCTTTAACCTCGGCGACGCCACGTTCGTTTGTTGCAGCCCAATGCATCGCACCGCTCGGCATGGAGTCCGGGACGATCCCGGACACGGATATCAACGCCAGTTCCAGCTTCGACACCGGAAACGTCGGACCCCACCTGGCACGGTAAGCGACAGTTTTTCATTCGGATAGTCTGCCGAACCGCCATCGATCACTCATATCTATACCGGCGCCTTCTGTTACGCTCGATCCACCCGCGACCGGCATAACGCCGCCGATATCGCGGGACGCGCGCAAAAATTGATTCCAGCCGCGTCTTTCGCCAACAGTCTTCCACGGAAAAAACGGCTATGTTTACCATGACCAAAAGTCGCCCATCAATACATTTTTTGGATATAAGAACTATAGTACGATTGTGATAACCATAAGATTAGCATATCTTAACGGTTATGGCTGTAGAGATATGCCCATCTTACGGTTATCACAACCATATATATTGATGGGCGAAAATTATCATTATTTCCGGTTGTAGCAACCGTAATATTTTTTCTGTGTCCCCTACGTAAACCACGCTTCAATCGAAATATTCATAAAGACGATAGAAAATCGGTTTTGTTGCTTTGTTGTTTTTATTCGTAATGTAAAAATATATAAGTTTTTTATTCCTGTTTTTTATTCCTGCATTAAACTGTATTAGAACTCTCTTTCCTCGCTTTCGCCAAATACCAAAAATACATCTAGATATTTATTTCACTTTAAATTCTCCAAAAGTATATACTACACAGAGAGAATTTTTTCTTAAAGTTTATCCTGAAAATATGATAGTCATGGGACAACATTGTATTTCGAAGAATTTTAATGTAAATCTCTCTTATTTTATTATTAATAAAACTGCAATAAAAAGTATGAAATAAGTTTGATTAATTTTACTGAAGTGCATGGTAAAAATCTTAAAATACTGTATTACAACTAAGTACGTACCACAACTACTATATTTTCAGGATAAATTTTAAAAGAAAATTCTCTCTCTGTGTAGTTTAACCATAGAAAACAGACCTATTGTATTTCATTGAGTATAATGGCAGTTGAATATAATTTTAGGGTGAATTTCTTATTGGTGGTAAATTTTTAATAGCGGCTGTAAGGTAAATATACCAGTTAATGAACAGTTAACGACCCAATTTGGACGAAAGTATAAAAATTTTTTTAATTAAGCTTTTAATATGTACAACTCGAAATAAATTCGTTGCTTTATAAATTTAATAAGAATTTATTTAGATTCGTATCATTCAAAGAGCTTGATTTAAAATTTTTTGTCATTTTGTCCACACACACACACACACACACACAACAAACACACAATAATTGGGTCATTTACTAACAGTACATTTACCTTATATTGGCTTATTTATTTTGAGCTAATTTCTGATTGATCATCGCCTAAGCCTTCACGGGAATGAAAGACGTGGTATTCTTACATCATGGTTTTTATTATTAAGATGTAACGAGTCCGCCACGTTCTATTTTTAGAGAATTTTTAAAATAAAAATAGAGACTCTGTGTCTGGACGAGGTAAATATATCGTTTTTTGTGTTAATTGTGACGCCTTCGCTTTGCGCGCGCGCACACACGTGATTACTAAAGGGAACGCCCGGCTGCTCGTTAATACGTAAAATCCGGAATATCAGGTTTGTAAGTCTATGGCGAAAGACGTTATTACGCACAAACAAAGAGAACAACGTGGTACAAACGTAATTATTTCTAATCTAACAGGCGTAGCTTTAAACCCATTTATGCGCGCAGGCCAGGTAACAGAGATTAGTCGACATCTCTTATCGTCAAGCCGTATGAAAAGAAAAAAATTCAGCACCGGCAACGGGTGGGCGCGCGAGAAAGCTTATGAAGTCTAATTATAAATTAACGCCTATCCCCCGCAAGAATAAATTCACGGTGCAACAACGTATAATTAAGTAATCCACGTATCTTTCCGATAGCTATCGTTTCTCGTTTGGCACTTGCTCTCATGCGGAATGAATATTTATAGAGCTATTAAATTGATCGTTCTCCCTGAGCGCCAGTTTATTCCTCGGTTTAAAAACGAATTTATTTTTAATTGCGGCTGACGAAAATTATTCAACATGAATTTACGGCCGATCGGGGATTTACATACTGCCGTGCGTTCTGTTCTGCGTTAATAATTTCTACGTCATTATTCGATGCGTCCCTTGACCGTGCTGTTTGCGCTTGTAATTATTTACGACAACGACAACGTTACCAGCCGCCGAAAACTTAAAAACTTCCGTTAAATATCCCAACAAGTTAATGTTCCAGTATGAGTTTAATTACGAGTACACGTTTAACGTAATTTTTTGCTTATAGTTAATAAACGATGAAGCACGACGGTAGAATTAATTTCATTCTCCAAATTAATTTCCACCTGCATTGCCCTCTACATTTTGCCTACTGTTTCGCCACATTCGTACCCCTCCTCCTACCTCACAAACATTTGCAAAATGACTATGGAGCAAAACAGAGAGCCTTCAGCGGACATGCCTCGCAGGAGCCTCCCGTTCTCTAATGCAATTATCACAAAAGGACCTTTGACGTATCATACTTGAAGTAAAAAGAATATTACACCTGGCCAGTGGTAAAAGGGTTGGTCGTATAACGCCTCTGGTAGCCGCTGGTGCAACGCATGAATACGAGATGCAACTGGCAGAGTACGTGTGCCAACTAACTCCTCACCCTTTCGACCTCGCTCTCTACCTTTCTCTCTCTATATTTCTCCCTCTCCCTCTCTCTGCTTCTCACTCTCGCGCTCTCGCGTTTAGATATTAATGCGTGGGGCCCGGTATTCGCTAGCGGTTTGCAGTGCAGCGGCGGTTTATACGAATATTCCATCCCACGGGACGTATCCCAGCCCAGCAGACCGCGGTTGTAGAACCGAACGGGTGCGCGCGGCACCAAGCCGGGGTATATACACGGAGCGTTGGTCGACGGCCCCGCGGGCTCTCCGATATTAATACATTCCATTACCGCAGACAATGACCGGCTGAATGGGCCTCCGAGTCTTGATGAGCTCCGCTGTGCCCCCGCAGCATCGCGCGCGCCGCAGATCCTCCGGCCGCCGCGCACGTCACCATCTAATTTAATACAGGCCGGCCTCGGGCGCGCGAGGTGCTGCAGACGCTTACAACAACGGTGAGCGCTCCTTTGTGCTGCTGGGAAAAAAAAGAAAAAATTGCCCCGCCATTTTCTTCGAAATTTCGCGAGATAATAGGCCGACGAACGTTTCGCTCCGATACGAATTACCGCCGTATACGGTGTATTTTTCTTTCTCGCTCACTGCGGACGTCGAGGGTGTACGTTCGAAAAAAAAAGAAAAGGAGAAAGAGAAAAAATAACGTGAAGCTAGGTTCTGCGCGCTTTCCCAGATTCTCGTTATACTGAAAACGTCGCGAATTAAAACAACGCGCCTGGGGATGCGGCGGTTACACGAGAAAAATCATCCGGAATGAAAACACCGGAAATATACAATACATAAATGGCTCATAGTGAACATTGCGTAAAGATTGACGTTGATGTCTGGTATGGAAATGTATTACAGGATTCACTACAAGATATACGCGCTCTGACGATTATTTCGGCGCAACTAGAAAATTTTTTTGCAAGTTATCGAACGAATGTTTCTGACAAATAGGAAAGTTGTAGCATATAGGCACATATACACATAAAATATACGAGAAAAATGATTTGTTTTCCTATAACAAAAGTGATTTCAATTAGGAATGAAAATTCCCGAGTTACTACAACAGCCGTGAGCCGTGATAAATCATCTGTGAATAGAAGAATAAACAGTTCTCGCCGATGCGTATCGTGAAAGCTAATGGAGCGCGTTTTTTCCAATTATCGAGTGAAAAATTTTTGACGTACAATCGGCGCGAAAAAGCCGGCGCTGTATTTCGTACCACATACTCCTTTTAGGAATCGCGCAGCTGCAAGTTCTTTCGCACGTTTCCGCCGTTCCTTTTCTTCGTGTTTCCGTTCAATGGCATTTCTAGAATGGGTGCAATTAAGACGCCAGTAGGAACATAGAACGGGCGAGATATCGCTCGAAGAAATTGAACGGGGTTGAGAAATCACGAGACGATTTTCGCCGCGTAATTTCGTTCGAAACGAAAATAGCGCGTTTCAATTTATCTGCTGGGTGAACTGTGATTACGTGCTAATTACGTCAATGCATACTGTTAAGCTCGCGAGTTTATTTTCAACGCGAAAGCGAAATATTTAGTTATTATTGTTTACGTGACGTTGTAAATGTACATCGTTAATGGTACCATAGCTTTGAAACGATAAGCAATGATTATTTCCGCACACGAACTTCCACGCACACGTTCGAATTGTTGTTCGAACAACTTGAAATATGATACGAACCATTTTCCTAAATAGAGGAACGGCAGGAAACTGCATGGTACAAGATATTTACTTCGGAAATAACGTACTAGCGTTGAGTTAGCGAATTTTTACAGGCTCGTAATAGCTCTTACTTAGAGCCATTACTTGATACACTATAATTTAGAAAAGCACAGATAAGACGGCGGTTAAAAGAGCCAGCCGGTTGTAGTCGTGGCCGATTACGATTACGCGTCAAACGATGCCAAAGTGGACTTCATCTTCGATTTTACTTCATCTGAACATCGAGTTATAGAATGATGATTGGAACAGAGACGCCTCGAGCATCACAGGCGAAGAGCTCTCTGAAAATAGCCTCTGATCCGTTTGATGTTTCAAACAACGAATCAATAAAATAATTTCTAATTCATTTTCTCTTCGAGATATGAAAACAGTGCGCGCGAAAAAAAATTGTGTTGTAATAAAAAATGCTCATATAATATTATGACACAAATATATGAGAAATTACAAATTAACATCTATTATACACTGTTGGATATCAAAGGAGCAAAGGCAATCTAATCCTTTGAGTTATAAATAATATTTTGTTATTTTTAACTTCCATCTCTGTCAAAATGTAAATCACTCCATTTCTGTGATTAGTTTTAAAGTAAACATCCATATTAACGTATACACTTAGATAATAAACTAAATTTGAATCAAATTTAATATGTAAATTTTCTTGAAATAAATTGTTTAACTCTATTGTTTTAGTAAAATTAACGACATATTAGGTCCAAAGAGTAATGGCAAATTATAGATATGATTAAAAATAACCTAAATTGGGGATAATCTGATACACTCAAAGAAAAGTTTCTTTGATTTAAAGAAATGTTTCTTTGCCATACGGTTAAAGAAAAAATTTCTTTGATTTAAACATACTCTCTAAATCTGAATCAGTGGATAATCACTGATATCAGTGCCAAGTATGCCACTATTCGCTAATCACCCAGTGACGTATCTGGCACTGGATAATCAGTGAAATTCAATTTAAAAAAAGAAGGTTTGAGCATTATATATCCTAAAATATTAATATTTATATGTTAATTTCAATCTTCTAATACTATATTCATTGAATTTATGCACTAAAATAAGATTAATTAGATCACATAATAAAGGTTAGCTAGGTTAGGAATTTCACATTTCACTCACTGATTACCAGTGGCATACTTGGCACTGATATCAGTGATTATCCACTGGTTCAGATTTAAAGTTATTTTTTGACATTAAGTAAAAATAACATAAACATTAATGGGCTAATGAGAGTCACAACCGCAGTAATTCGTGCGAAATTGGAAACAATTTTATTATGTATAATACTTATAAATCTATTCAGTTAGACGTTTCGACTCCAATTCGGGCCATCCTCAGTAATCCGAATAAATACATTTTCCTTATTCTTCCATGGCTGGACAAGAGAATGGCAAATCCATCAATCCATCAATCTGTCTCAAGATTGAAAAGTCTCGTGGCAATGAATAGAAAGAAGTTCTAAATATGACTTACTGTTAGTATATTTAACTAATAAAAAGAAAAGGAATTGGAAACAAAACTCATCTGCACAGCCATGCAAATTCATAATAACATTAAAATATTTTATACAGAAATCAAAGTTGGTCGCAATAAAGCATTCTGACTGAGAGCAAGTCAACGAACGGTATTCGACTAAATGTGTGACAGTCAAGCAACAAATATAACATAAACATATGCGCGAAAAACTGCGCAGAAGGTCAAATTACGTACGAAGATTGAAATCAAACATTTATAATTTATTAACATTTATAATCTTTTGGTCGATAAAAGAAACAAATTTATGAATATAACAAAGGAATTAAATGAAAAATTACTGTAAATTATTAAGAATGGACGAATACGAATGATGTAAGAAGTCAGTGTCAGATTGCAGATTTAAGCCATTTTTTTGTAACTTAATATGTAGCATTTCAGAAATGCGTCGTCTATACAGCCATCTCTCCGAATCTACAACCTCGACATCATCCCAATCAAAATCATGGTTCAAATCTAAACATGGTGTTCACTCAGTACAGAACGATTGCCCTCACTCTTTCGGATATCATTTTTATGTTCTTTGATCCTCGTTTTTAAAGTGCGTTTGGTTTGGCCAACGTAAGACGCATCGCAATCTCTGCAGTTAATTTTATATATTACATTCTTTTTTTGTAAATTAGGTAGGCAATCTTTATGTGGTCTGATGAAGCAATTAAGTTTATTGAGGCTATAAAATGATAAATTTACATCTAAATCCCTCACAACCTCCCTAAATCTTTCATCAATTTTTTCGGTATATGGGATCGTGAACCATGTCCTGATTTCATCATCGTCTTTGTCCTTTTGAATCACACACACATAATGTCATTATTTTGTTTTAAAGTCTTATTGTGTAATAATGATTTTAATCTTACATTAATTGTGTTGAAAATAAAATCCAACGGATAGTCATTCATTAATAATGTTTCAATAACAAAAAGTAAATTCTTTTTGTGATATTTAGGTACAGACAACAAGAATACTCTATCTATCATCCCCATAACAGTGCCCTTTTTCTGAAAGAGGATGTTGTGAAAAAAAGTTAAGATATCTACGGGAAAAGGTAGGTTTATGGTACCAGTCGTATTCTAAAATATTATGAATTATAGTGATGTCCAAAATATTGAGGGTTAAGCCACCTATCTCCATTGTGAATTGTAATCGAGGATGAAAAGAATTAAAGACTTTTAAGATCTCTGGAGTTCTTTCACAAGGAACTGCTAAAGCGATGTCATCAACATATCTGACGTATAAAGGAATGTGGAATTTAAGCATATTCAAAGCTTTCCTTTCCAAATCCTGTAATACGACATCAGCAATGACCGGAGACAATGAAGAACCCATCGGCATGCCAAATTTTTGTCTATAAATCACATTGTCAAAGCAAAAGAAGGCAGAGTTAAAAACCAGTTTTAACGCGATAAAAAATTCATTTTTAGGGATGTTAGAAATTTTAGAAATGGAAGGCCATCTATCAGAGATGCTGTCAAGTGCTAAATCAATTGGTACGTTTGTGAAGAGAGAAACCACATCAAGTGAAATCAAAGTATAATTGTCTTCAAGAAATGTATTGTCCAAGATCTTGGTTAAATGGAAGCTGTTCTTAACATAGCTAGGAGAATTAACACTAACTTTAGAAATAATTTTGTGTAAAAACACGGACAATGGATAGAGAGTACTGTCAATAGCAGACACAATAACTCTGAGAGGAATATCTGGTTTGTGAATCTTTGGTAAACCATAAATGCCTGGCAGAATTCCATCACTAACATACAAATTATTATAATTTTGTTGAGATATAAACTCTTTTTTCTTCTACCTTGTTAAGAGATCTCTCAACTTATTAATTAAATTACTCACTGGATTTTTCTTTATAATTTGATAAGTATTTTTTTCTTCCAACATTTTAAGCATTTTTTGTTTATATTCCACTCTATCCATTGCAACAGTAACGTTCCCTTTGTCTGCTCTAGTGAGAATGATACTAGTATTATTTTTTTAAAAAAGATTTAGTTATCCTCCACAATGACCAGAGTTTATTTTTTAATAAGTTGGTCTGGTAAAAATAAGAAGATAGGTTATTTATGATTGGGATTATCTTATTTCTAACATCCAACTTGAGACTGACATGCACTTTATTGATGCTGTTTTCTATGTTTTTAATATATTCTAGTATTGTTTTTTTGTAATTAAACGATGGCATTGAAAAATTATCTCCTAGTTGTAGTAAACAACAAATTGTTTTCGGAATGTGCAAAAAAGTCAGGTTAATGAACCATTTTTTCAGGTTAGTCAAAGAAGAACAAGATAATTGCATGTCAATCTCAGAT
This sequence comes from Trachymyrmex cornetzi, assembly GCF_001594075.2. Classification (NCBI taxonomy): domain Eukaryota; kingdom Metazoa; phylum Arthropoda; class Insecta; order Hymenoptera; family Formicidae; genus Trachymyrmex; species Trachymyrmex cornetzi. The sequence continues at coordinate 993,480 of NW_017300244.1, forward strand.
GGATCTATATGAACATCGAGCACAACATCTGCTTGGTGATGGAATTGGTCAGAAGGAAAATTACGTTGTGGATAGTTATAACGTATACTATAATTGATAGGTTTGATGTCACGAGCAATTTCATATGTTCGTTTTTTTTGAAAGCCAAATCATTTTTCCATTCAATCTACTTAATTCGTTTTCGTAATTATGTGTAAACATCATTTTTTGTTTATGGAAAAAGGATTCAGCAATGTAACTGGGAATGTATGATGAAACTTTCCTCACAAAGTAAAAAGACTGTTTTTTAGAAGAATTGATAGATCTATAAGCATCGTTAAGTTCTATGTTGATTATCCGTTGAATGGATTTGCCACTCTCTTGTCCAGCCATGGAAGACTAAGGAAAATATATTTATTCAGATTACTGAGGATGGCCCGAATTGGAGCCGAAACGTCTAACTGAATAGATTTATAAGTATTATACATAATAAAATTGTTTCCAATTTCGCACGAATTACTGCGGTTGTGACTCTCATTAGCCCATTAATGTTTATGTTATTTGACATTCTCGGGAGTTATAATTTTAAGTTTATTAAGTAAAAATATTTGATTTAAAGAAATTATGTTCAAATCAAAGAAATTTTTTCTTTAACCGTATGGTAAAGAAACATTTCTTTAAATCAAAGAAACCTTAGAGAAAGCTAGGTTTCTTTGATTTAAAGAAATGTTTGATATTTGAGTGTACTATGAATCTAACATTGTAAAAATATCGAAATATTTTTTTTTAAGTCTATTTAAATTATCATTCTAAAAACGTTTAATATCCATAATTTGATACAAAATTAACCAGAATATTTTTCTTTCCTCGAGGAGAAAATTAATCAGATTTAAAATCGCGGTCTTAGAGCCCGATTTAGTTCTGTGATATTCGCACTCTATGGATGTATCTTCGTAGAAATAACAGTGACAGCGAGTGCCAGTAAAGATTCGATTGGTAAGTGGCCGATACCGTCTTTTTCCAATTTCGCGACGGAGAAACACAACGATTCTTTAAAGAGATACTTTCTCTCGAACTGTAGTCTACCGCGATAATATTTACTGAGACACGGCTCATCTTACACCTACAAAGATATTGCAGTCGTTCTGCAGGTTCATTGCCGCGTGATGTTTGGCACGAAGATGATGTAAATATATAATATATTTTACATTAACAAAGAGGAGGCTAATCGTACTTCGGCGCTTCACTATTTATTCGTTCATAGAGCACTATATATTATAGTTTGAGAATTTCGTCACTATACTTATTTAAATTGTGAAATCGGAATCTGTCCTAAAAAAGCAAAATTTTTTAGGTCAATTTAACGGAGCGGAAATCAAGAAGATGTGATTAAGAGATAAATGTAAAACAGTATACGTCTGAAGAATAATTTCGTTCAATGAATTCGTCCAATCATTGCGAACTGATATTCTTCTCTAATCTAAATATCTAATTGCACGGATAAGATCGTCCAATACAGCGTGTACTATGTAATTAAAGATATTTTAATTTAATTAACTAGTGCATAACATGACGGATTCTTTAATACTAGGAGCACAGATCCGAGATCGTTGAATTAGATTGAAAAATAACTTCTCTTCTCCGCAAGAACCATTCAATTCGTAACGATAACGCACGATAAAAATTCCACCGCGTGACAGATTCAATTTTCCCGTGACCGACAACGTCATCGTTGAAACGGTAATAACGACGACTTTTTTCTCACTCCGAAATTAAATTCTGACCGCGGCTGACGGGACGGTGCTTTTGTCATACGAAATCGCGCGCGAATCTTTTTTCATCGATCGTCATGCTCCGCCACTCGCCGGCGGCGTGACGGTGAGATGTCCGTCAATCTTCCCGATCGATGGTTTGCATAATGCGAGCGCGTTAACGCGCGCAGATAGCGAGCAATCCTGCTGTCACGTGCCCGTTAATACCGGCGAATGCAGAATCGGCGGGGCGGTTGACGCGATGGAAAATTTAAGTTCGCCACGCCATCCTCCTCTCGCCTCGCTCGATTTAATGCCATCCGTTCGTGCCAGTCGTGCGGAGCGGACGACATGAAGTTTTCGGCGGCTCTGCGTCGTGTTTCACCGCCAAGAAAACGATTATACCGGATCGTCTTTTTGGTACACGCGGAGACCACCCACTTCGATCCTTCCTTGCCCCGCGACACTCATGGAAAGTCATTATAAATAGAACCCGCGAGCCGGTTTTGAACATCATCGCGAATTTTTGACGATATAAAAGAGACGCGTAAAGCGGGATATTGTCTTCGCAGAAATAAACTCGCGTTTGCATGCATTTACATTCAATTTAGGTAGTAAAATTTTGTAATTTAGATGGGATTTCTATTAAAAAATAACATCCTGAGAGAGAGAGAGAGAGAGAGAGAGAGAGAGAGAGAGAGAGAGAGAGAGAG
>NW_017300244.1:995932-1031158 GCF_001594075.2 Trachymyrmex cornetzi
TATATATATATATATATATAATAGCAGTTTGTAACTATTTGTATAATTTAAATACATTTATAAACTCATTGTTTATTCTAATAATACAGCGCAATATTTTTATCGAGTAAGAGAAACTACGTTACGTTGCAACATTTAACATGATTGAACATATTTGTTTTAATTCATTGTTCATTTCTGTCGAATTTACATTGTTTGTTTCACTCCGATTGGATCCTTATCATCGACATACTGCATGTACGGAAATTAAAACTCAGCAGTAACGTTTTAAATAAATAGCATCGATCGGTATTTGTTGCAAATTCGTAAAAAATTTTCCGGTAAATGAAAAAATTCTTTATTCATTAACATCCATTCGACCAACTATACTATAAACAATATCTCACATTATGTAAGGAGAAGTAATATCTCCTTATGTGATCGATATTTATCGTGATCATTGGACCATTCAGTCGATTCTTCCTTAAAATGTTTTATGAAATTTCGTGATTCATTTGCCAACAAGGAATTATTTACTTAATAAAGAAGCGTTTCTCGTAACGATAAAAAACTACGCTGTAGGATCATAGAATCCACACCTTGTCATTGCTACTCCACCTTCGGCTAATCATCCCGAACAAGCCGGTTGTTAACGATAAAGAGGCGCCTCCGCCACACAGGTTGTAAATCTCGCGAAAGTAGCCATTATAACCGTGATCAGCCGTACTGCTGCACCGCTGAGAACACAGCCGTGTTATCGTACTCGATTAATGATGAACGTGAGGCATGATTATTAACTCCTCGTGGATCAGTCGCAATGCAATTCCTCGATGACGCGTACGCATCGTAAATAGCTCTATTTTATGTTTCTCATTATCGAGAAAAATTATTATAATCATCATCCCTCGCCATAATAATGCAGTTTATTGTGCCATTTCGTTGTAAGTGGTATCTTACTTTATCGCAGTAAACGTCTCGCATAACCAACAAGCATCCCTTCGTTGGCGCAATTGTCGAGAAATATCATCTCCCTCTGAGACTCTTTTTCGCACGCTGAGATATTGGTATGCCGAGAGCGCAACTCGCGCCGAAACTGCGAGAACGTTTCACGCGGCGATTCCTAATCTGCAATTTGAGAAGAATACACCCGCCCGTATATATAACTATACGTATCCTCGGCGTAACTCCGAAAAGGAGCAGCACTCTTACTCGAGCATTTAAACGGTCCACGCAATTAGGGAAGGCGCTTCGCGCTTCATGTTTTATTCATGCCGGCCTCAGCGCAGAACTCCCTCCTTGCTTTGCTTTCGACCCCTCGAAGATTAAAACCGAAGCACGAGACGGGCACAGCTTGAACGCGTATTCTAAATGGCCGCGTATTCCTATCCTACCCATATCACCTGCGCGAAATGATACGTGGTCACTCCGAATATCTCCGATTTCTCGCCTATGTAAATTCGTCGGTTATCGAACCAAACTTTGGAAATCTCAATAAGCTTCCGGATTTTCGATGGTCTCAACGAGTCGGAAAGCCCATTTCTGCGTTTACATCTACGATTATTCATCATTTCTCTCGTATTCTCTTACCCCATTGATAAGTAACATCTATTTTATCAGTGGATAATCACTGATATCAGTGCCAAGTATGCCACTATTCGCTAATCACCCAGTGACGTATCTGGCACTGGATAATCAGTGAAATTTAATTTAAAAAAAGAAGGTTTGAGCATTATATATCCTAAAATATTAATATTTATATGTTAATTTCAATCTTCTAATACTATATTCATTGAATTTATGCACTAAAATAAGATTAATTAGATCACATAATAAAGGTTAGCTAAGATTAGGAATTTCGCATTTCACTCACTGATTACCAGTGGCATACTTGGCACTGATATCAGTGACTATCTACTGGTTCAGATTTAGAGAGTAATAATATGATATAATACGGTAATTTTATAATGATTTTATAGTAATTTTACACTATTTTCGTCATATTTGTATAAGTAGTATTCTACAAACACCTTGAATTATTACGAATGTGCGTTTTCTTTCAAAACAAAGAAGCCATTTGAGGTACTATTTTTTATACTAATTCTAGATCTTCCAAGCTTCATTAAAATGCAATTCGGATTCACATTGCGCGCGCAGCTCACATAGCGTCAACGAAATAACATTCGAGAAAGAGCACGAAATCCTCGAGTTCTTGCGCACGTAAACGCGATAATATCGGAATTTAGAGAGAGGACTTCGATGGTCGACCGCGCGTCGGTTGATCTTCTGATAGCATGAGATGAACAGTACTGGCGAGGAACTAACTCGATACTTTCACATCTAATTAGATCGTTACTTTTATGAGCGGACGAGATCGAACCGAAGGGCGTATACGCGACTACTCTAAATTCGGTTTCTGAGAAAAAAATTCTTCGATAGTTTTATGTGTTTTTAAGTAATTTAATAGTTTTATTAAATTCTTCGTGACCTTTTACATTTTCGAATAACGATTTATGATTTTCAATTTTTTTTTAATGAAGATATAATAATAGATAAAATGAGAGAAGATAAAATAACAGAAAATATTTTTCTGCTATTTTATATTTTTATTTAAAAAATTGAAAATCACAAATCATTATTAAAAAATCGTAAAAATTGGTTCTCCATGGCATGTATATGAAAATGAAATAACAATTTATGTATATTTAAATGCATTAATGTTTCTTTTATATCACAAAATAATCAGCGCAAAAGTTAATTCGATACTCGACTGTTGATGGTTATAGATTGAAATCGGAGAACCTCGGTGGTGCCTGGTGTCCTAAGAACCAAATCACCCAGGAAGCTCGAGAGTGGCTGGAGATCGACCTTCATACTATCCACTTGATCACGGCCACCGCTACCCAGGGCCGTTTCGGAAACGGCGTGGGTGTTGAATTCGCAGAGGCGTATCTGTTGGAGTACTGGAGGCCGCGACTGGGCAAATGGGTTCGGTATAGAGACATCAAAGGAAAGGAGGTGAGCGCCTTAACTTAATTAAAGATTCTCTATCGCGGCGCTAGATTACGAACACTGGTATAGAACGCTGCCACGAAGTTGTTCGACGTTTTCCAACCAAGTTCCTAAATCGGACTGATTGGATTCTCCATTACTTACCTATTACCCTAATGGTCCAATCTGTATTCTAAACTATTATAACTATCGTAAACTTAAATGGTAAGATGCAAAAAATTAAAAAATTATACCTAACAGTTCTCTTACCCTATAATATATATATGCGTGCAAATTTTGTAGTTTTTCAATTTTAATTCTTAAAATAATCAAATCAAAGTAAAATAACGAATTATATATCTTTTGAATATACTCTGCAATTTGGAAATATTTTGCAATATATAGAGGAAATAATTATGAAAAAAAAATGGAGACTCCATTCGATTCGAAGACTTTTTCAACTTCTCGCGTATTCTTATATCGAACCTCAAGGCAGCATAACACGAGTACGAAAAACTGTGCGGTTTTTTTAGAACTGACAGACCATCGGATCGATGCACGCGAGACCATTTTGGCAAAAACATTCGCCGCTATCGTGATTTATGACGTGATGCCGACGTCGATTCGCACATCTACCGACGCCAGTTGATGCTGCAGCTGCAATAGCCAGCCGCGGTTACAGAACGATCGAAATAGGCCCGATCTCATTGGCCCAAAATAATCGCGCCATCGTTCCTTCGGCTAAGCTGTTGAGATCGTTATTCCGGAGCTAGATAGAATGCAGTCCATTCTATTTGAGTGCAGTTAAAGCAACGCGTATACGCCTGAGCGAGATTCGACGAGCGTGAGTTCAAAGTGTTCGACGATCAAGAATCGATTGCGAAACGCGGGATTATCCTTGCTTGAAACGTAAGCCGCTTATCGCGAATCCGTAAGCTAATTTCGTACCGTCGGTGCGCCACTTTGTCGGGCCCGTCCTACGGCATGCCTCGAGCCTTCCGCTCGTCTGCTCGCGAGAGAATCTGCTACGAGTCTCTCGACTAACGGCGAAGCCCACGTTGAAGTATTAGCGGGAGCAGCTGCGGTGAGCGGAACGAGTTCGTGATGGACGCCGTAAAGTTAGGATACCGGCATTACTGTGTACTATGCATTAGCAGCAGTATATTCCGTTCATATCCGTAGCGACGAACCGCGATCGATGCACCACTACCACGTTTAGGGCATTTTCCAGATTGAATCTCTCATAAATGTAAGGACTTCCAAAGTTTAACTACTGTTCCATGACTTGCAATTTTGATAAAACAAATATAGGTATGTCTTTACAAAGACAATTCTTTGTAGGTTCGAATCCCGCTGAACAAGTATTTTTTTGCAATAAACTATTCGCAGATTTAAAAGATTCTCATTAACATCAGATTATTTTTATAAGAAATATTAACGTATTAACATCAAAAATTATATAATTGTTTATCAATTTAATAAATGACATTATTACTTTGATTCTATTCATGAATGTGTTTCAAGACCAAAAAAGATTTTGGTTTGCAGAAGAGATATGTATATAAACTCGCACCGAAATATTTAAGTACTAAAGATCCGCTCTGATCAAATATAGAATTTCTCTTATTTAATTAGGAAATTTTTTCCTCTTCTCAGTTTCTTATTGAATAAATAACCGAAAAAATCCAAAATATAGATAGAAGTTTGAAAAGGAGACACCCTATATATTCGTCCGCAAACGATCAACCAAGATCACTTGGAGTAGATTCTGTCCACATGATGGCGACTGCAAACATCAAATGTGCCCGATACCGTTTACCTTTGAGGGAGCCGCACACGAGTATCGCCGACGGCGACGGAACACGTTTCCAGTGAACTCAATGTCGTCTACCGTCGTCGGGTAATGTTTATGGACCACGTCGCCGTTGCTATTACGACACTTTAAGCCTCATTCGCCGGCACGTCCCCTCAGGGGACGATTCCGTAGCGATGCGACGCGTACCCCGTTCATTAATGCGACGACGATCCCCGTCTCGCTTTACGACGTTAAGAAGAGGCGATACACGTCCTGAAAGGCGAGACGAAAAAGCTCGCCTAACCGCTAGTCAAATTGGCCATTCGATCGGCCGTCTCTATACATCCACGTTCGTCCGGTTACGATCTTATTAATATTGATGGACCACTCGCGCCGGCGCTAATGCGTCGAGGGACTGCGTGACTTTGTCGTTCCCCTCCGCTAGCAAGAAGACACCTCGCGCGTCGCACGATTAACTTCATGATTATTCAATACTTAATGATTAATCCGCTCGGTTTTCTGCTTCGGAGGCGACCCCTCTTGAAAATACGTTCGGTCAACAATCAAAATTTTATGATTATTCAATTTGGCAACGAATCTAAAATGTAGCAGTTTGCATAACGTGTGAAACGTCACGATCAAGCAGCTGAAGCTTATATATCTGAATATCCGATTTTGAGCTTAAATAGATATTTAATCTATTCAATTATAGTGTGTTTTCTAAATTCCTCCTAAATAAACCTAAGTTAGTTCTCGATATACCCCAAGTAGAAAATAAACCAAAAATTAGTCAGAAATTGGCTAGGAATTCTAGTTACTAGCTAGTTTCTTGTTAGTTTGACTGGCCAGAAACTGACAAGTTTGGGCGACGCTTGCTTTGCCAATAACTGGACAGTAAAACTAGTCAATTTCTAATAAGATTTTGACTGGTATCTGACCACTTTTTGATTATTTTTTAAAGAGTTTCTACCTAGTTTCTTAATTTTTTTATTTTATGAATAGTTTTAAGCAGTTGATAACCATTTTCAAAACAGTTTATGGCTAGTTTCTGATCAGTTTTTAACTAGTTTTATAAAAGATTTTTTAGTCATTTTCTAACCAATTTATGACTAATTCTAACTAATTTTCAGAGAAAATTCTAAATAGGTCTATTCTTAACTAGTTCCTAACCAATTTCCAAGCAATTTTTTTATAGAAATATAATAATAATTAAATTAATATAATTAAATTAAAGTAATATATTAAATGCCAATCGCTAGTGTGATTACGGCTTAAGGCAAGTCCCACACTACATCGCCTTACTGATGAGCCTAGTAGTGTGGGACCAGGACGAAATGCTTCGGCCGATCACAAAGCTTCGAGTCAGGCCTCCTTAATAGACATTTCCACAATATAAATTAAAAATTAGATATTACGAGATATTAGGAAATATTTACATGTAATATATAAGTTACGCATATCTTTCTTAACAGCTGCTTTTATATATTTATATTTTCTTTTTCTCTTGCTGTTGATAAACGTATCCATTTTACTTAAATTGTTTAAATATTTACAATTTCACGTTTTGCGTTTTAATTATGACTGACAGTCGAAGAATCAAGTTTTTCTATTACTATAGTATATTTATTCCGTTACTATGGTAACAGAAAAACTTGATACTTCGACTGTTAGTCATAATTGTGAATAATTTTCAGTAAATATTAATAAAACGAAATTTCTAAAATGAAAAGTTATACATTAATTGAATTTATTAGTGATAAGAAAAAAGCAGAAGGAACATACATAATCAACAAATGTTAATCACTTTCTCCCTATAAACAGTAAACAATAATATTTTTTTTTACTTTTAATTTCTAATATACATATATATAATATAGTTTATACTTACTGTTGATTCTTCCTTAGTTTGTGACTAAAAACTGCTCATGAAATACTGCCCAATATTTTCAGAATTTTTGCTGAACAGAAGTTGGACAGTATTTACTTATTATTTTTCTTATCTAGTTCCTGACCAAAAATTGCTCATGAAATACTACCTAGTATTTTCAGAATTTTTACTGGACAGAAACTGGACAGTATTTTATTACTATTTTTTCGTGCATAGTTTATGGCCCGTAACTTTTCTGGACAAATTTTCTGGACAAGTTTTGAATAGTTACTGTCTAATTAATCCTATCCAGTTTTTTATTAGTAACCAGTTTTTCCTTGAAATTTTTCTACACCGGACGTGTGGTGTAAAGAGATTAATACATTTTCGTCCTATTTTATATATAGTATTTTATTACTATTTTTTCGTGCATAGTTTATGGCCCGTAACTTTTCTGGACAAGTTTTGAATAGTTACTGTCTAATTAATCCTACCCAAGAAAAACTATCCAGTTTTTTATTAGTAACCAGTTTTTCCTTGAAATTTTTCTACACCGGACGTGTGGTGTAAAGAGATTAATACATTTTCGTCCTATTTTATATTTTTACTCCAATTAACTAAGTGCCTTTGATATATATCTTTCAGTAATCTTTCTGCCAAACAATTTAATATGCTGCACTTCATCTTAATTCGATTACATCGAAAATATGTCAAGAAGAGAAAAACGATCGAAAACATTATTAACTTAAACGTAAGATTAATGGCGGTGTAATTGGACAGGTGCTAACGTGACGTGAATCTAAAATTCCATGCCGAGACATAGTTTCTCGAGTATGTGACATATCCCGACTCATCACTATTCATGGCCTTATTATCAACTCGGCGTACTTAGTCTTTTTGCAGAGCGCGCGAACGCGAGGAAGCTGCTCGTGTATAAAATTTTGCGGTGCAATTACTAGTCAGCGGAAAAACGACAATGATACTGGACACATTTCAGTATTCTATCGATTTGTTTCTCAAGAGAGCAGTTATCCGTTATAATCGATCGAACGTGTCTCTACATCTGGCATCCGATTACTATCTTGTTAATATTGATAGCCAGCTTGCACCGGTGCTAATGCGCCAGAGGATTGCATCTTCGTCCTACACGCCGAAGACGCTGTCTATCGTCATCGGCGTTCAACCGCGTAATTTCATGCAAACACTGTATAGCCCCTTCGATCCTATTATGAATCCTATGATTATTCACCGCTTTATCATTAAACGTAATCCGGTTACTAACCTTGATTCATTTTTCCCTATTATGGACGAAATCCATTAACGGTTAAGATTTAATTTTGGACTTACCGCATCTGAAAAAAAAAACAAGAGAATTCATCAGTTAAAATGGCTTCTCTCTCTCTCTCTCTCTCTCTCTCTCTCTCTCTCTCTCTAAAGCTTTAAATAGCTTTACATTGATGGAACAGCTTTATACACACGTTCACAAAGGGCCCCGTATAAAACCGCGGGTTTTTGGCTCTCGGTAAAATTAGCTTAAATTGTATAATATGTTATAGTTTTTAACTCACTGATCAAAAGTTTCCTGGGGCAAAATTATAAAAAATGGATAAATTTTGTCATTTAAAAGTTACTATTTTCCGCTCTAATCGAACGGAGAAGTATCTTTATCTATTATATTAATTTTTATATTATTTTAATTTTTTGATAATTTAATACTTCTATGCAGAATAATTACATAAACTAATTGATGTGATGAAAACACATAGTCACTTTTCAAAAAAATTATGCAATTTGCATGCAATATATAAATTTGCGAACTACACATTTTTTTTAAACAACTATATATTTTCTTTACATCAGATTCATCTCATTATTTTGTGCAAGTATTAAAGTACAGTCATTAAAAAATGAATAATTTAATAGATAAAGATACTTTTCAATATAATTAACGATTAGACCAGAAAATAGCAATTTTCAAATGATGCAACAAATTTTTCATGATTTTGTTTGAGCAATCTTTTAATCAATGTGAGTCAAAAACTATAACATAATATTACAATTTAAGACAATTTTACCGAGAGCCAAAAACTTTTATACAGGATCCTTTTTTTAGAAGTTATTTATCATTGCAATATGTAAATAATTAATCACACATTGATGTCACTTTGACACAAAGATATTTAATGTTGTTAATATTTGCTTAAATTGTTGCGTATAAAAAAACAAACGGATGCTTAATACAAATTTTTCTAAATCAAGGAAATATCTTTTCTCTAAGGATAAACACACAGTAGTTGTATTGAGAAATCCGATTAATTATTGTAGAAGGAAATGAGATTAACTTGGTAGACGCTCGTAGAAGGAAGCGAAATTTTTGCTTCCGCAGCAAATATACCCGAGACAGCAAATATTCCCTTTCCCGCGTCACGCGCTGTGGGAAGTTTTTCCAGGGTTTTGCGGAGATATCCGAACGAAAGAGGGAGAGAAAGACAGAGAAAAAACGTTCTACGAGACTCGGCGCTGCGCCGAGGCGATAAGAAACCACGAGGTCTTTAACAATTTCGAGGACAAGAGAGGAACGCTAACGTATTCTGACGTGTGCATTTGTGCGTGTGCAAGGTGCATATGCCATCGCATAATACGTACACGCGCCAGCGGAAAATGACGCGAATAGTACCACGTAATGCTAATAATAATTGTCACGCAGAGGGAGGAAGGGGGGGACGAAAGACGAAGGCACTCCAGCTTCAAAAGGCCGCCAGAGGTAATTAAAGCTCGAGGCGCAACCTTTCTCTCGCTCTTTCTCTCTATCTTTCTCTCGCCTCCGTATTTCACCCTCGCTCGTACCCGCGAAGAAAGAGAAAACACCTTCCACAACTCCTTCCACCAGCTTCAACGCTCGTCTCAATAATAAATACCCCACGTCAAAAACCGACCCCACTTCTCATTAGTCTACGCGCCATAGCGTGCTTCCATCGTCCCGTGCTCCATCGACGGATGGGAGATTAAATAGATTTTCTTGGAATCTCTGACGCAGTTAAATTCGCCCGAGCGCAGCTTGTGCAATCCGCAGCCTGCAGGAAATGGTACGTCCTGCGTAAAGAAGTTTTCTCGAAACGGTGATATTTTTTCTCGCTATAGTTTTGAGCGTAACATTCCATCAAAATATCGCGATTGCATTTCAGTATTAATCCGCGGGAAAGTTTGGAAAAAAATAATTATAAACAAATGCACGAGGGGGTAACCACTAGCTGAAATATTGTCCCACAGATTACATGACATCATATGATTTCATCTGATTACAAATAATTTTTTTCGCTACTTATGAAGTCGTTTGGTAAAATATACAATTTATTTAATATTATACAATGATTTATCGTGGTTGCATACGTAATTATTGGATTATACATAGAAATTTAATATGAATTTTATAATGATTTCGAAGACTCTGTCCCACGATTACACACACACATTAAGTGGTTATCCCCTCGAAATGCGCGATAAAACTATATAGCACGTTATGGCACACAATGAGATAAGATACAATAAAATATACCTAAAAATAATATTTATCGAAAATATGCAGTTTTTTAATGAAATAATTATCTTTTCTTTATTTTATACGAAAATTTTTTCGCGTCTTCCAGATAACGCCTTATCTTAATTTCCCGACAACATCCGTAATTAATTTTCCAAACTTACATTATCCCGGGTATACTGCTCCTCTTAACTTTTTCTTGAAAGCATTAATTACTCTTTTAATATGAGCTTTTCATGTTCAGCATATATTTTCATGTTCCATGTGCGACATCAGCGTACTTGTAATCAATGTATCAAAAACCACTCATTGAACTACAAACATCATTAGCAAACATTATTAAAATACAGTTTGTGGGTTTTAATTACAAGTGAAGTGTCTTCTAAATATATGTAGTATTATATTTCTCATGTTTACATTTTTTTAACTAGTCAAAGATATAACTGTAATTTGTGTACTATTTATGCTATTTTTATTGCTAAGAAAATATGAACGTAGAAAATTATTCTGATAGCAATAAAATACAGACGTAATCTTCTAAAACAACATCGGAGGAAGAATAAAAGCGAAAGATCCTGTCCATTGCACAAAGAAGACAACATATGGATATCTTTTACTCCCTGCAGACCACACGTTGAATATACGCCGGAAAAACATCCACAAATTGAGCTTATATTGCTAAAAATGTTCACGTTCGTAACTATTGTATCTTGTTTTCTGTCCCCGACCAAAAAATAAAAAGCATGACCACTTGTCGATTTTATTGGACGCACGATTTGTGGACTGTTGGAAAACTACTTGAAAATAATCGACAAACAGCTCATTCACGTCGGTAAACATTTTAATAACATGTTTACCAGTGATTTTCGCCAATGATGTTTGCAGGTGTGTGCGCTTCGCTCTAAAAATATAAATCGACTCGCAAAGAGTACTCGAAGCTGAAACTGTCCTACTTATTTTTTCCACCATCTCCATAGTTTTTAATGAGCGTCTCGCGTTTGCACTTTTAAATCTTTTTTATCTTTTAACTTGTTATTTTGTTTAGTGCAACGTAAGCAGTTAAAAAGAGACGTATTACTTTTAATAGGCGTCAAAAGTTAAAAGCACATTCGAGACGTCGGAATAATGTGACGGTGACAAATCACTTTTGCGCGGACGTAAAAAATATGTGTTCGCGAAACTAACTGAAAATGTCGGCGTATATTATGTCTCTCGTAATTGTGATGAAAATATAAAAATAGGATACTACGAGGAAGCGTATGAATGACAATTATCGGATTTACAATTTCTCTTTCGTGTAAAATGATAAAAATCTTCAAAACAACGCTCGTAAAAAGTATGCTTAATCAGAATAGCACCATTTAACATTCAAAGAAGCGACATATCGGTATATACCATCAGTTTTAAAACGACTCTTAATCACGGTCCTCGGCAGAGTACAACGACCCGCGGCAACTGACATGTCACCCCCTTTTTCCACAGATTTTAACGCGAAGTGTTCTATGCGTTACATTTTAAAATGACACTTAATCACGGAAGTTCATGCAGTAACGCGACTATCAGTGGCACGAATAACGCGTTTCTAGTTGGCTATCGATGAAGCGGATAATATCGATTCCCGCGACATTCTACAATACAAAGAATTTTATTCAATTTGATGTAAATACTCAAAATGTCAAAATTCTTCATCAATATTTATTAATCATAAATAATAATTTATTATTCACAAATGGTTTTGATATATGTAAAAGCTTAAAGACTTAAGAATTTAAATGTTGATTTGAATAAAGTCTAACGATTCAAATAAATTGTACATTATACATATACAAAGCTTTTGGAACTAAATATTTAAAAATCTCCTAATTTTCATTCAAACGTGATAGTTCATCAATAGAGGAGAGTGGGAAAAAGCTAGTATTTTTTAAAACAAAAAAGTATTTAATTTGATGTTAATGAAATAAAACCGTTTTCTAACTTAAATGTATTTATTAATATACGAGATCAATTTATTTTAAAAAACAATATTTAAGTCATTACCAGATTTTCATCACTTTCTTTACACAAATAGGGAATTTGCTCTTTTAACATAACTTGGCTTGAAAGAACCGAGTAAAAATTAATATAAATTAATAACACAAATAAAATGGAAAGAAAATAAATGCAAAAGACATGGACATTTAAAAAATTGACATTTTGTCGTAATAATTCTATCTTTAACTTTACATAATAATCCTAAATTTACCTTTCACTAAGGAAATGTCATTTTTTTTGTGTTAACTGTGAAATATCTATGCACTAACAAAAATGACGAAGTATTGCGAAGCAAATATTATTTACGACGTTTTTTCCGATATTTATTAGTTATAAAAAAATTGTGATGAAATATACATTTCTGTGAAATATATATTATTAATTGTAAAAAGTAAAAGAAATAGCTTATTTGCTAAAAATAAAACTTTATTTCACCGAATTTAAATAAAGATTTATTTTCGTGAAATAAATAAATATATTTCTCACAAATAAATTTGTAAGTATCTTTTTTTCAGTGGGTTGTTTAGTATTGCAAATAAAAATATTTTAAAATTTTTGGCTACATTCAGTTAGTTGGAATATTAAGTGGCTCTTTCAAAACATATTTTTTTCATAGCCATTCTCCCCTACAAAGTCGAGCAAACTATTCTCTTTAATATCTAACAATCGTATATTATGACTTTTACTGCGCACATTAGCTCTTTATGATTATATAATACATTCATTTCCCGAGAGCAAAGCTCATCATCATTTATAATTAAAGAGCAGAAACGACTTCGATATAATGACTTTCGCAAAAGTGATGATTATAGGGATACTCGTAGACGGTAGGTATAAATGATAGGTCTTGGCCTCTTGATCCATCATTATCCTGTCCGGTGACGAACCGACTTTGCCGGGCTTTCCTTCTCGCATGAGGTCGAGCGGGGGAGGAATTCCGTGCGGAAATCCGATAATTGTCGGGGGATAAGTGCGCGAATGGGGTGCGTGAGGAGACGGATGCGTGCGTGCAGAGCGGACGGACACGCAACCGACGCTTGCGTTGGTTCCCGGCCCCTAATCCCGGTAAATCACGCACTGTTTCCAGGTAGCCGCAGCGTCGGCAGCCAGGGGCGTGGAGAGAAAGAAATAAAGAAAACAACGAAGCGATATTGCCGGCTACTGTGATGATACTGGTTGTAATGGTGCACGCACAGGAAGTCGAGGACATTAGCAAAACGCGCTCTGTCCACAGGATAATTCACGCGTGTCACGACACACGCGTGAGCACCCAGCACTTGTGTATATAATTGTAATTGTAGGTGTGAGGCCCGATGCGTGATGCGAGAGCGATAGCTCTGTCGTCGAAACGAGATATGCTTACGCACTGGACTGCGTCCTGCGAACGCGATATCGCGTACCTAATAACTCGAATCGCGATAACGGCGCGCATTAACGTTCCGCTTTTATTGCACATCAAGGCTGAACAGATTTAGAAGATAAAAGATAATAAGCGCAGATTTTCGAGAGGAATATGATAGAACTGCATACCAAAGGAGATTGCAGTCACAGTTAACAGTAAAGCTGTAGCCTTTTTCTAGAATATCTCTTTCTATTTTTATTATATACTAAGTTGAAAAATTTATGTTAAATTTAACACATTTCACGTGTCACAAACGGTCCACTCAAATTTTTCTGTTAATTCTACATAGGATTTTACATAAGAATATGTTAGAAAGTAACACAAATGTTATGCAAAAGAAACAATGTAACATTGATACAGTTTGTAAGTAAACTGTGGAAACATATTTTCTCAGTAAAACTAACATTTTTAACGTGTTATTAAATCAATACGTATTTTAAAAAACAATAAGAAGATGTAAAAGGCACATAAGAGTCAAAGACAAAATTAAGCGTATATAAAAGAACTATAATACGCTATATTAATTGTATAAAACACGTATGTTATTTATTTATTTTAGATTTATTTACGTTTTAAAATATATTTATTTATATGTTATTTGTTCAATTACTCATAAATCTTGTTATTTTCATACTAAAAAATGTTGAATATTAATGT
This sequence comes from Trachymyrmex cornetzi, assembly GCF_001594075.2. Taxonomy (NCBI): domain Eukaryota; kingdom Metazoa; phylum Arthropoda; class Insecta; order Hymenoptera; family Formicidae; genus Trachymyrmex; species Trachymyrmex cornetzi. Next base: position 1,010,190 of record NW_017300244.1, read on the forward strand.
AAACAAAATATTTAAATAACGTAATCACATTATTATGTTAAATTAACAACCGAATGTGTTAACAATTCAACACAAAATTTTAACAAAAATTTGAGTATTATTTCTAACACAAATACGAAATGTTCTTTTACTATGCATTTTTGATAAAAGATAAAGTTTCGATATAAGTTATTTTTTATAAGAATATCATATATGATTAAATTATATTATAGATAATGTAAGAAACTTATTCGCAGTTTTCATATATTATTATGTATTTCCTTTATTATTTCCTACAAAAGTAAAAATTTTAAGACGCAAAAGATAAAAAATTTACGATAGAGAATGTAAACGCGAAAGAACGTCTTTTCTCCGTTTTAACAACAAATTTTTCTTTTAATTTGAGAGGATCGAATCAAGTTATACATTGTTCAAGCAACATATTAAAAAAAAAACGAATATTATTTACGGATGAAAACTCGATGGAAGCGAAGTAGTAGAACCATAATCGGTAATAGGTAGGACGTCCTAAAAATATCGGCCCATCGACGAACGAAATTCCAATAGCGTCATTCAAGAGAAGTGCACGAAAATATTCGCGGAGGCAGCCACCGCCACGACATGCATGCGCCGACGCAATAAATTCGTTTTATACGGCGCTTCGACAGGCAAAAAACGAACATGGGCATAAGTTATGAACACTTCAAAATCGCACACGAGAAGGAAGAGCATAGTTCGCTTGGCTCACCAAATTTTTTCGTCAACCTCTTTCGGTTCCACCTAAAGCATTCAAAATTGAATTCTTTAGGTCGCAGAGCAAACATTCAATGAAATAAACTGTAGAAAGTTTTATAGAGAAGTATAAAAAATAAACAGAATAATATTTATCAACATTAGATGCATATATTATGTAGAAGAGGGAATATTATTTGTCTAGTATACTAAAAATTGGAGAAGTTTCATATAAATGAAGAACATTTTCGTTACAGGATTAACGCATAAAATTGAATTTCCTCTCCTGGTTGATTATTTTTTGAACATTTGGAATGCTTTCTTACCATTTTTAAATAGCTTTCTAAACATATTTATATTTACGAATGCGTGGAAAAATTGAAACGGCCAACTTTTACGTTACGATCGCGATAAAGTCTCGGGAAAGCGACTCACTTCCCAAATGGCATCTGAATTTAGAAAGTTTATAACCACATCTAGCATCCTTGAAATGCACTTCGATCGTGACGTCATCGGAGATGCATATTTACGAGATACACTTCCGCCGTAAACTGCGCGTGCAGCCATTACGATTTGAAGAAGCCGTCACGATAAAGTTCCATCGGGCTGCTGCATCTTCTTGACTCTTTTACATTGTGCACGCCCCTTTCCATCGCCGTGCACTTGTTTCTGTCTCGAGAAAGTGCCAGCTGCATAATTTTGTAACACCGGTGCAACGCGATAGACGTATAAGAGCCGACAGATGTCCCATCTCGTGCTCGGTCACGTCATCCGGTTGTCATTCGTTTGCAAAATGGCTTGCCGTTTTTTTCATTTTCTGTTCCGTCGATGTTCCTTAATTCTGACAAACAAAAATATTTTACATTCCGTTTAACTGCAAGTTCTCTCATCTATTTTATACCAACAATTCCGATGTATTTTATCGAGGGTTTATCATAGTTTACTACGATATTATCAACTTTCTGTTTCAGAATATTTCATAAGATAAAAATATTTAATTTTTAGAAACATGGCCACAAAATTTACGAATGATTGTGATTCTCGGTATATGACAATACAACGTAAATATTAAATATGCACATTCTCGTGCGAGGACAAAAACATCTAACATTCCCTAATATTCCCTAAGCTATTACACGATACGATAATACCTATAATCGTTGTTTAACATTTGACCTTTATGGGCACACAGTAAAGTACGTGTAGGCACGAAGGGTGAAAATAAAAGAAATAGGAAATAATGTTGAAAAAGCACGTAAATATCTGTAATAATATCTCATAATGGTAAATAATCTTTTCTAACCTTTCGAAATTTTTTTTCACAATTGGGATAATACAAAGTAATAATTATTTCGCAAACGGCTCTTTAAATAATACACATAAATATTATGACGCATAATGTCTCATGTACACATCTCGTGAATCATTGTGCATTTGTGTAATGACGCCAGGGTGAAGCGCATTTAATTCGACGATTTACATATGATGATTAGATGATTAATAGCTCGTGAAAATGGTAATTACGCTCATGAATCAACAATCTAATGCAAATTAATAGTACGATATAAAACGAGAATGACAGACATTATATATGTATTAATATTACACAACACATTATAATCAAGTTTACTGCAATCCAGTTAATTTCATGATTGGTAATATTACCAAACATATGAGATATTTTGACAACATCCGAACTATATTTCATCATATTTCTTATTAATCAGTTTAGCTTTTCATATACATATAACAAAAATATTAACGGCATATAATATGAATAATAAATATGAATTTTAATTTGATTATTGTTTTAACTGTTATGTATCTAATGGTTATCAAGTTAGTATTATCAAATTGTTGCAAAAATAAACATCTTCAAATATTATTCCACCTTTAAATATTATTTCTTGTGAACACATAGATAGATAGTTAACTATCAAGGGTGCAAGATCTTGATACTACCCTGCTGTGAAAACCGGTAGCAACATAACGCGCAGCTGAAATAGGTCCCTGGTTGCCATAAAATGAGAAAGAATCGACCCCCGGACACGGAGAGTTTTTCACCCAGGGTGCAGTAAGCTATCCGTTGGTAAGGAGGTAAGGGCGCACCTTAGGGACTACTTTCGAAGTATCTGTTTCTGGAAGAAGGGACCGGTAGAGCAGATCTAACGAATAGAAGCAAGGGTTGCCAGTGAAAACCCAAGAAACGCTTTTACGTCTCGGTAATTGAACTCCGCTATATGTGTGCCGAAAGCAAGTTGGGTTGGTTATACGGCAGCGATTCAAGCGAGGCGAATAGTGTTTTCCAAAAATTGTGAAGCCATAGAAGCGTCATTTGAAAGTAGTAATTGCGTGTTGAGAACAGCTGAGTCGAAATAGGAAATAACGTCTAAATCGATATACGAACAGGGTGAAAATAGGTCAGCTGTTTATCCTGCGAATATATATAGCGGTACTGAGCCCGTAAGGACATCCCAAAGGACCACGTTAGGGCATCTTGACATAGAGTCCCGCGCGGCAAGCACGTCGACGGTAGTGTAGTAGTAAAGGTCAGCGCATGGGTGCACCGAAAAGTGGTAGAAGGTGGCTAAAGGCATGGAACGTATGTTCAACCACAAGACGTGCGCGGAATGCATTGTCTACCGCAAAACATTCTGTCGCGCGATTGTGTTGTGAACTCATTGCCACATGATGAAAACGTCCATTCATATGTTTATATAGATTTAACTATTAACATATATATGTTATGTATGCCTACTTTAAGAAAAAGCATGTTTATATATGTGTACACATGTATTAAGAATTGTATATTTTTTCTAACTAAAGACTTCAATAAATTTGAACTAGTTTTGTAACGAAAAATTGACTAGATTGCCATTATGGTAACGTTTCAATTTTTATCATTAAACATCTCATTCATTAAACTTTTAATTAAGATTCTGTTTAAGTACACCCGATTTATAATCACTTCTTGTTATCTATTTACACTTCGGCTATTCAATTCTCAATGCCCAATGACTCGGTAATTAACAGTGCCGTGAGATCCGCGCCGAAGGGACATTGCCTTCGAACCGTCTAGAAGAATTTATAGATAATTATAGGAGAGAAAACGCACATCTTCCGAAACACTCTGTATAATATATACCATCTAACCTAGCATATACGTGTATATGTGTGCACACTTCACGTACCTATATATAAGCGTACCTGGCTATCTACTCACCATGGGCAACGCCACTTCGCGTGATCCCGTGGGACCATGCCACTCGCCCGCACGCCCCGCACCCTCTGTACACCGTATACCACCCTACACACCGCCGTCGGATAAACCGCTTATTTTATTCATAAACCCACAACGTGGAATCAATATTGCACCATCGCCCCAGCACGCTCGAGGAGAGAGAGACGTCGTCAACGACGGCAACACGTTCGCTGCCTCGACGGAGATCAGGGAATGCGGACGGCGGACGTTTAACTCAACCCTCTCTCACCCTCCGTTTACTGCCTGCGCCCGTCGCGAACCCTTCGTCCCTTCTCGATTTGCCCATCCGTGTTGGCTTCTCTGTCTGCGTATCTCTCTCTCTCTCTTTCTCTGCCTTCCTCTCCGTACGGCCTCTGTCGGACCTAATGTGGTGGAATGTAGAGTGAAATTAGTCCTTAGCCCCCGTCTGATACCATGGAACGCAATGTCCATTCTGTGACATATCCAAGTCTAGGGAAGGAGAGGAGAGCTGCATTTCGCGCAGCTGAAACACAGACATTGTCCAGACGATATAAATGTCATCGGCTACTGCCAGACAATCGCGACGTTCCAATCGGAACATAAAGTAACGCGTCTGCGATGCTTTTTTCCGACCTGCCAGATTATCTGATTATTCTGATCGATACACGTGAGGACGTTGTACGTGGAATTGCAAAGGATGTCATAAATTCATTAATATAACGAAATTTACGACGGCAATTTGGTCATTCCAAGATAACTTATCAATAACGCGTAGACTTTTTTCCTTTTACGTATGCATAAGATACCACGCTGAAGTTACAGCTCGAAAATGTATGGTATATTAAAAATTCTTATCTCGCAAACTGTTGGTACATGTAAAAGTCCGCTGTTTTGCATCCACTCGTACATCGGCATCGTCCGATATAATGGTACAAAAAGCGCGGTAGAACGGGAAATGGCGCACGTGCTCAAATATCCGACTGTCTGAAGTTAATGTAACGCCATTGCGGAAAGAGAGCTAATGAGACTCACGTCGAGCGGTCTGGTAAAGCTCAAACGCCGTGCCGGACCGAAAACTGAAATTGTCCTATACTTGAACTGACGCTTTCTGTGCTTTCAGGTAATACAGGGTAACACGAACACGTATTTGGAGTCCAAGCACGAGCTGGAGCCGCCTCTGTGGGCGAGCAAGATCCGTTTTCTACCCTACAGCTATCACAGGCGGACGGTTTGCATGCGGGTCGAGCTCTACGGGTGTTACTGGAGCGGTAAGCTGTTTGCACTCGCCAATTTTCGTGAAACTTGCTGCGGACCGGTACACCCACGGACTGTCCATTAACCCTGATATCGGCGTGCCCAGAGCAAATTTGCTTTTCAAAATCTTGCTTGTATAATTCCGTTTTCGCCTGGGAATCGAATTAGTTACGGGCTTCGAATGGGTGCTTTCAATGCCGGAAATACAGTGAATCATTAGTACGCGTGTTAAACTATAAGATCATTCTCTATAACGCTCAAATGCGCTTGTACGAATAGTTTGTTCCATAAGTAGCTTAAATGATCAAAGTGAGTTTAAAATATGAAAGTGTCTAAATGAAATTATATAAATGGAAAAGTATTAATCTTTGATTTTTTATATATACTCTCAGTACTTAATACAATACGCAGAAATATATCATATATAATTTATTTAGATTAACATTAAATTATGATTTTGAACATTATTGGTACATTTAATAAATAGTTAATTTTATAGGCAAACTCGTTACACTTTGTACAAAATTCACGTTTTTTTTTAAATTTAATAAGTTTAGTTTATATTTTATGTTGCTAGACGTTACTATTATAAAATTTACATTTATTTATGTTAATATATGCTAATAATTATTAATATATTATACATGTATTATATAATAATTAATTGTATATCTGTCATAAAAAAATAGAAAGTCGTATGATTTGCTTTCGAACAAATTGAAGACAGTATCGTCGATAGCAGGGTCAACAATCGTATCTTGACTTTTCGTCCCACAGACGGTGTGGTGTCCTACTCGATGCCCCAAGGCGATAAAAGAAGCAATGGATGGGAATTCTTCGACGCGACCTACGACGGGCACTGGGACGGCGAGTTGCGCCGTGGCCTGGGTCAACTGACGGATGGCAGAACGGGGCCTGATAATTTCAAAATGTACTACGATAACGATCGCGCCCAGGGCTGGGTGGGCTGGAGAAATGATAGTCGCGGCCAACCGGTCGAGATCAAGTTCGAGTTCGACAAAGTCAGGGAATTCTCCGCCGTCCATATTTATTGCAATAACGAATTCACTCGAGGCGTCCAGGTTCGTAATTCTACATAAGCGGTATATTTATATATTTTTTTAAACCAAAAAGTTTATATAAAACGAAAAAATTAATATCTTCCAAAATGATTCAAAGGATATAATTGAATAATAATTATAAAAATTAATTCTCTAAAACTTTTGGAATGAATTTCACTCTAAACAGTGAAATCTTATTCTTAAAGATTAAAAATTGAGTCATTCTTTTTCAAGATTGGCTCAATTTTCACTTTTTAAAATAAGATTTCATTCCAAAGAATTTATAGAGGATATAAAACTGCAGAATATCACGTAAGTTTTGAAATCATAAGAGCAATCTCAAAGCAGTTACGCAACTTGTTACATTTGTATCGATACTTTAATGTAGAGCAAGTGTATAATCGCTTAACAATAACACACTGTTACCGTTACATAATAGTAGAAGATATATATATAACATAAATCCTCTCTACTGAGAGATTGACGCGTGGTAGGCCCGTATTAAGAGCTAAAGTACGTCGGGCAGAAAAGCGTCGAGAGAATTTCTCTCGTCCTTCCAAACGAAATACACTTTACTTTAAACATATGTTTAATCTCTCGGGCCATTCGATTCGTCGCAACTTCGCGCCGTATAATGTCCCGGAAAAAAATCTAAAGAATCCATGCGATCAGAACGGAGCACGCGCCGCTTGTATATCGAATTACTTTTCCAGCCAAAGATCCTCTTCGTGAACTCGTTGACGCCGAGGAATCGTTTACCTTCGCTTTAGCGACGTTATTCCTTAGTCCTCGCCAGGAATGCGCAAGCAGCGTCGATCAACACGCTCGCCATCCACGGTTCTTCGTGATCCTCTTCACCTTTTACCGTCACCGTCTACCTTAGTCGTCGCAGCATCTGGTCGGCAAGATGCACCCCCTTCCTCCAGCTGTCCCCGCTCACCCTCTCGCCACCAGGCTTGATTGAATATTCCACTCAACGCTTTATCAGGCAGACACCCGTTGAATATCAATACACCGTGGAGCAGCAATTCCGGCAGTTTGATATCTGCCACGGTCTCGACGCGATGATCGCACTGAGTCGGCTATTAGCCGCGTTATTTCACGAGGAATCTTGCGAATCTCAATGGGGAATTCATGCACACGTTGCAGCGACATACGTTGCTTTAGTTGGAATTCAAACATCGAAAATGTTGATATTCACGGAATGGTTTTGTGTTTAATATGATAAATTTAATGTAATAAATCGCATTGTATTGAACACGCGAGATTGTAATAAGTTATTCGCTGATTGCGAATACCAACGTTACTGTCGTGATTCGCGATAGATGCGGAATTTCTCCTGTGAATCTTACACCCCTCATACCCGAGATGTAACCCCTGTTTCGTAATTTCAACTTTTACTCGCGGAACTTAAGGGAAAGACGGAAAATTCGAGCAGAGATACTTGATGGAAGAAAAACAATTCCCGGATGCTTCTTGAGAGGCAGGTAGGAAACTTTTCGCATCATTCGCCATATCCGTGATTCAGCGCGTTGTAGTCGCGGAAATGAGTTCGCGGAGGCGGCTTATAAAGAGGATTCCTCGTGCTTGCGCCAAGTTATATAATTCGATCCGCCGTGTAATTTTCATTTGTGTGTGCTCACAAATCGCGATCTCACCGCGTCGTCCTACGTAGATCTGACGATTCGATAGGATTATGACAGACGACCCGCGGCGATTTACATACAGGCACGCGTTTTATTATACCAAAGCACTGTAATGCACTTTTCTTATTGTGATTTGATACTTTGATTATATTAGGAGATAAAACATAACAATGCGAGATCCGAGAGGAGAAATAATACCCATTATTAGACGACGTAGTACAAGTCGAAGCGAGAGACAGAGAGAAAGACAGAAATTGGCAATATCTATAATGTATGAACGTTCATTATCGATAATCACATAGCATAATAATCATCCAATAACGGCATACCGAAAATATGAAAACTCGAGATCTCCGACGACACAGTCCATACCGCACATATTGTATGTTTCATCGTACCCGAGACAAATCCGCTTTAAACACGCACGCGTATTCTGTCATATGCTACAGTTCGTTTAGAGGCTCGACGGTGCGTGCGGTGAAATATGCATGGGAGATTATTGAACGTTGTCAGAAACGGAAGCACCGAATTTTGATCCGAGTAAAATTGCCCCGAATAATTCTTTCGCGTTGAAATCGCAGGGGAGAGAAGAGATTACGTTGTAATGCCGCGCGTTATGCAAAAAAATTCGGTTATTAATTTATACAACAGAGAAATATTTAATATTACCACATTTTATCAAAAGTATTATTATTACTTTTGATAAATTATAAATTTGTTATTTTTCTCGAAAGAGTAAGACCAGCTTTTGGTATTTCCACACTGAGAGAAATGATGTGGTTATAGAAACAAAAGGGAAAACAAATGTGATATTTGTTTTAAACAACGATCGATTTGTAACGAATGCAAATTAATTCGTCAATGTAACGAATAATCAATAGTATTGCTAACAATAATAAGAGGCTTTTATATATATATATATAAGTCGTAAACGATTGCAGGGTCTCAAATCGTAAGAAATTAACCAATTCTACAGAAGACTATAGTCAAGTATTCTCCGTATATTTGACTATGCTTGGTCAGTTTCCTACGACTTAAGACTCCACGATCATCTACGATTTCTATGTAAACGAGCCTAAAGTAAAAGATAGGTTAGATTTTATATAGTTTGCTTCTGTTATTAATAATTAGGGTTGGTACAGCAGCAATCATAACAAACAAAATTTGTTGTCACATATTTACTTGTTAAAGGTACTGATGGCTTGTTAAATTAACACAATCCTTTCTACTCTCAGTGCACTTTGACAGAATTTCGATTAACTGTGAGGATATCCGAGGGGGTAACCACTTAATGTAATCGTGGGACAGAATCCTCGAAATCATTATAAAATTTATATAAAATCTCTATGTATAATCCGATAATTACATATGCAACCACGAGAAATCATTGTATAACATTAAATAAAATCATATATTTTACCAATTTACTTCATAGTAGTGAAAAAAATTATTTCTAATCAGATGAAATCATGTAATCTGTGGGACAATATTTTAGCTAGTGGTTACTCCCTCGAGGATATCGCTATATCACTTATGCGGACAAACATATTTTCCAAACGCTATATTAAAAATTGGACACAAAAATAAGACAGACAGAATATTACATAGCGGATAAAACCGTGAACACAAGTGAATATTACGTACAACAGAGAATGTAACGTCGCTTCTATGTATAGAAAATTGTAAATAAAAGCTCTTTGATCCAGCAATCTAAACGATAACGAACTTCGATCTGCAGTATTTCGAGTATGTCGTTAAGCGTAGATCCTTCAAATAGGGACATCCTCGCGTTAGTTTTGCGCTACTGACACCGCTCGGTATTTTTTTTTTTTTTCCAGAAGGGTCGTATACATCCGGCTGTAACGGCAATGTTGACGAAACAATTGCCACGAAAAACAGAAAAAAAATTTTTGGCGCCTGTCAAAAATCTGTGGGGATGCGTAGCCATGCATGCGCACGCATTCGCAAACGGTGAATATCTTGCACAAAGCGCAAATACAGCCGCGCGGCGAGCAATCCGGTATAAACGCCCCAGTATAGCTCTTTGATGCTGGGTTCAGTGATCACCCTTCCAAATACGCCCCCATAGCATTCGTATTACGATTCAACTTCATCCCAGATTCCTACCGAATGTATATAAACTTTAATAGCCTGTTAAACGTAAATTAGAATGTAGCCGCGCGTTGAAATTCGCTGCGAATACCGCGAGCGGTATTCCTTACGCGCAGCGCGCACGGTGGATAACATATAAAAATGTGTGCATACGCGAGATGGACCACACATAAATGGATTACATACTTTATAATCCGAACTACGTGGCAAACTATATATAATATTATAACGGCGAACCGGAATCAGCGCGTTTACGTACCGCGAAAAATCATATAAATTCACACGGCGTACGTGTAAAGCTCAATGAGTATTCGCGTAATGTGTAGTGATATGAATAAAAGTAGAAGAATATAAAAATATATACATTACACTGGAATATTAAAAAAGGATGGAATACCAACAGATTTCTTGCATGTGGAGAGACGCAAGGAATAAGATGATGCGCGTTTGCGAATCGGTATTTTATTCAGTAGAGCTCGAGCTCGTTTGTGAGAATACTAAAAGCTCGCGCATTGATACATCGAAGAATTATTACTGAATTTATGAGCGGTGCATTTGGATCCTCTTGGTAGGAAAAAAAAGGAGTGATAAAAACGGCCGCCTCATCGCGAGCGTACTAATGGGTTTTCGATAACCAATTCGGATAATCGGGGCGCGCTGAAAAATCGACGGAACCTTCGATTAAACTCAATAATTACAAAGTCCCTTATACACACATTACGCTCACCATCACGCGGGCACGCAAACTACGATGTGGCGGCGCGCCATAAATGCGCCCGGTCTTTGATGCAGCGGTCAGCGGTCCTCTAAAACGGCCACGTTGCAACCCCTTCGTGGTCGGGGTCTCGACGTAGCAGCACCTAACACCCGATCATCGTTCTCGGAATTCCCTTACACGTTGGCTGGTTTTATGTACCGACGACGACGCCGCGCTACACTTATAAACCTGAGCGCTTCACAATGCAGGTCATTCTCGAGTTCTCTACTCTCGCTTACCATCTCTCTACTGGCGCAACTTTGATACCCAAATAACATTTTCCCCTTCGGCGCAGCAATCCGATGAAACATGTTCGCCAGGAGCGATAATGAACCGCGATACAGGTTAGCCATCAAAACAGGCTTCGCCGCTGGAACTGGAAATCTACTGCGAAATAGCACGCGCGGATCATTTTGGAGTACGTCAGGTAATTTTCTGGAGTGCGCCCTGCGCGTCGTAATGCAATAAGCGTAAAGGGGAGACGAATCTGCTTATTTGCGAAAAATGAATTTACCCGCGTTACTCGTTCCGTCAGAGAGAATAAGAGAAACGGGACGCTCATCACAGAGATTCTCTCGTTGTCTGATATTCCGATTCGCAGTAGAGAAATCTCTCTCTCTCTCTCTCTCTCATTCATTTGCGTGAGAGAGTGCCGCCTCGTCAAAGTGCATAAATTCGCGTGATTGCGCGTAAAGGTCGATGTAACGGTCTTCTGCGCGTTCGGCGTGCCGATTTTATTTAGGAATGCTCTTTCCTCTTTCAAATCCGTTTCAATTTTGCTGACGGACGTTTCCTCCGGTACGTATTTGGCCGAACGAAAGCGCGTTATCTATTCAACGTAATGCATAAAACTCCATGGTCGGCTAATGGAACGAAATGGAATACGCGCTGTCATAATTATTCTAGGAATCTTTTTAATACATAGTTCGGTACACTACGTTTTTCGAGCTACATCTATAATCCGATATATAACGCTCTACGATAAATTATATTTATTCGCTTCCTGACCATAATATCGATGTGTGTGTGTGTGTGTGTGTATGTGTAAGCGCTTTAAGTTCTTACTTTAATTACATACGAAGTCAAAATTATCACAAATTCCTAATCCTAAAATTCTATAATTTTGTCCTGATTTCCATACAAAATTTCATGACTTTTTCTAAAACTCTTAATAATATTTTATAATTTTTTTGTATTTTTGTCTTGATTTAGAAACTGTGAAATATTTTGTTGAAAGAGCAATTTAATTAACATGGCAATGTAAATTACTATTAATATTGCTAAGTGCTAACACACTGCTTGCGTTTAATTGTTACGTTGGTAGTATTCCAAAACTGTGTAGATGTGATATATGATATTAAACTTCTTTAAAGCAAGAATTTTAATTTTCTAAAAAATTTTAAAAATTCTCTAATTTTTCCCTGATTTCCTTGAATATTTTCAATATTTTCCTTGACATTTCCTTGATTTCTCCACAGAAAAAAATGAATTCCTGATTCACACGTATATTTTTATTCTTGAATGCTATTTACTTTCATTTAAATATAAAATGTTCTCTTCAATTAGGATAATTATAAAATATAAATGTTTACGGCATCGATAATAAATAGATTTATGCAAAATATATTTTATTCTTGTTTCTAAAATCATTATATGATTCTAATAAACTTATATAAATAATCGCATTATTTACAAACTATTTATTCTTGAATTAAGAATTACAAATTTGAAAATTAGCTGACAGGCGGTAACAGTATGTATAAGGACCCCTCAGTAATATCAAGATGTCGGAAGCGCATGTGAAATATTTCAATAAAATTTCAGATAGTTTTAGAAGCATTACAAAAAAATATGATTTAAATAAAGCATTTAACCGATTAACTCACTCGGAAAAATTATTAAGACGAGTAAAGATGTTTTAGATTCCCATTCTCGATGTGATGTATATAAAATCAACTGCAACAATTGTAAGGCATCATATGTGGGTTAAACAAAGAGAAAATTGGAAACTAGAACTAAAGACATTCGTGCAGACATTAAGAAAAAGAATGGGAATCTATTGGTCATTTCGGAATATAGATTAAAGAATAATCATGATTTTAAATGGAATGAAATTGAAATTTTAGACATAGAGCCATCATATTACAAAAAATTGTTATCAGAAATGATCTACATTGGACAACAGGTTTATGGAATAAATAAACAAAGTGATATCGACAAATACCAGCTATTTACTCTTGTATCCTTGACATTATATCCTCTTCCAAAAATTCAGTCGTGAGAGAGTCACACTCATATAATGAAGCCAGGGTCCAACCAACCAACATCTATCGATACTGGTTGTTGAAAAATATCGTCATCGTTCATCTATCAATTGCCATATTATCAATAGGATGAAAATGGTCATAAACATAAGTAATTAATTTTTTATTTACATAATAACAAGTATTAGAGATTTACTGACAGTGTAATTAATTTAGTTTACTTTGCCTGAATTAATAATTTTATAATTTGATTTTTGACATGAATTGAAATTAAATGACTAGAAGTTAGACAAAGGTTCATAGTAACTTAATATAATTATAATTAATTATAGAAATTGCAAGTCTTATACGGGATGTTCATGATAATCTTACACGTTCATATCAACTATATTAACAACTATAGATGTATCCAGCAGCGAATTCACAAGTAATTAACGAAAGTAAAATGATATAAGTTTGAAATTTCACATTAAAACAATGCGATCAAGCAGCGATAGATTAAATCGGATTAATTTAGAAGATAATGTATCCAGCAGCAAGTTCACAAGTAATTAACGAATTAGGATGATATAAGTTTAAAATTTTACGTTAAAACAATGCGATCAAGCAGCGATAGATTAAATCGGACTAATTTAGACGAAATGTAGAATGTTTAAAAATGCTAAGCCATATTCAGCTAATCTTTTCTTTTAGTATGGTATGTGTATATCACATTACGTGTGACAATCCACATGCGCATCCACGTTTATATAGGATAACTCCGGCAAATACGCCGCGCTGAGATTTACGCCGCAGAAGTCAGAAAAAATAGAAGGGGTGGGGATAATTTTCCCGCAACTACTCTGTTACATGCCTTTATGTTATATTACACTGAAAGAAAAGATTGGCTGCTGCAGCAAATTAGATGGTAAAATATGGCATAGCATTTTTAATTGGTTGCAACAGCCAATTTTTTATTGCTGCAGCCAATTGTTGGTTGTGTTAGCCTATCCGCAATGTCAGTATAGGATTTCGATTGGCTAACGCAACCAAAAATTGGTTGCTACAGCCAATTAAAAATGCTATGCCATATTTAACCATCTAATTTGCTGCAACAACCAATCTTTTTTTTCAGTGTAGTATCGTGTTATGATTTCAGTTTCTTACTGTTAATATTAATGAATTTATTGGTGAAGAATAATACCTATATGAGCCAACACAGGATTCATGTGTGAAAAATTTTTAACTTTATTATAAGAATTTAAAATAATCTGTAAACATTTATATGTCCAAACCAACGTTACATGTAAGTGACATAAATCTTCTCTTATAAGTTTCCTAAGCAAATAAGAAAATAATACAATACGTACTCGTTTTATTTAATAAATCAAACAATTTGATATACAACAAACCTGAATATTGAACACCCCGTGTACAAAATCGTTAGGGCTTAAAAAAAGGCCTTATAAGTATACCCTAAAATTTATCGGGGCCTATTAGGGCAGATTACTTGGGCCCTACATGGCATGTAACAAATTGTTTACCAGGCCCCTATAAGGAAAAATTATCGCGGCCCTATAAAGAAAAATTATCAGAGCCCTATAAGGAAAAATTATCAGAGCCCTATAAGGAAAAATTATCAGGGCCTTGTAAGGAAAAATTATCAGGGCCTTATGAGGAAATATTACGGGAATTAATTTTATGTTAATTTGAAACGGTCACCCATCCGAATGCGAACCATCGTTCGCGTTGTTTGACCTCTGTAATCGTACGGAAACTGCTACTTCGATGATCCACAAACACTGAATGTTAATGAACGTATAGTTGTGATATATCTGTCAATATAATCCTGATAGAAATTTGTGCAATTTAACTGAACATCCAGTCAGTATTTTTTTGTACGTACCCATACGCACTTTTAGGGGGTGAAACACCCTTTAGAAAAAAATTTGGTTTTTCTCTTTTAGAAATTTTTTTTTATCTCTTACAGTTCCAACGATATTCGCTTCGAAAGAGAAAAATTAATTTCTTTCCAAGGCGTGTTTTATCCTTTAAAAGTACGTATAGGCACATATAAAAAAATACATGTCGCTTATTTTTGTCTGGAGAATAACATACTAATATGGCATTCCTAATAAATCCTTTCCAGGCCCCTATAAGTTAGCCCTAATAAATAAGTTCTTATAAAGTTGATACGTCCCTATCAAATCCCGATAAGGGCCTCATCAGATATAAATAAGGAAACCTTAAACCTTACTTATGGCATCTCTTAAAAATCCTTTCCAGGCCCTTATAAATTAGCCCTAATAAATAAGTATTTATAAAATTAATACATCCCTATCAAATCCCGATAAGGGCCTCATCAGGTATAAATAAGGAAACCTTATACTTATGACATCCCTAATAAATCCTTTCCAGGCCCTTATAAGTTAGCCCTAAAATAAATAAGTATTTATAAAATTAATACATCCCTATCAAATCCCGATAAGGGCCTCATCAGATATAAATAAGGAAACCTTACTTATGGCATCCCTAATAAATCCTTTCCAGATCCTTATAAGTCAGCCCTAATAAATAAGTATTTATAAAATTAATACATCCCTATCAAATCCCGATAAGGGCCTCATCAGATATAAATAAGGAAGCCTTACTTATGGCATTCCTATCAAATCCCGATAAGGGCCTCATCAGAAATATGTTACATAATACCATCCCTAACAAATTTCTACACGGGACATTCCTCAACGTGCGTTTTTCTCATTACATTTGCGTCATTTAAAACTTTGTACTAAAAAGGACCCGAAACGAGAGTCGAAACATTTACAGATTATTTTAAATTCTTATAATAAAGTTAAAAATGTTTCACACATGAACACTCTGTGTTGGCTCATATAGGCATTATTCTCACCAATTGATTGAATCTCCTTAGCCTAGTATCATCTCTTATTATATTAATTTATTGTGAGTTGAATCGATTTGTCACACTGTAATAAGTAACGCCATCATAAATTATAATCTACATAAAATGATTAATGTAGGGCATGTAAAAGACTTGGTGGTTATTTGGTGATACATACGTGTAGTGGAATAGTAAAGCATGTTGTGTAGCAAAATACAAGTGCTTTGTTTTCGTATTCTTTGTTTAGTCTGTTGTCTTGTATATCCCACCTGTTTGGGATATATGGCATTTTTAGCGAGATTTATGCCCAAAGCATACAACGTGCGCAGATTGAATTCAGTGTACTAAATGCAATAAACGCATTATATGAAATATGTACCTCATGTCATAACACTTGTAATATATGTAGGAAGATTATAATTATTATTTATTATTTTATATACATATTTACCATTCTTATTTCTTAATAAAACTTTATAAACATATTTTATAAGTTATTGTGTGATTATACGTCTTATTTATATGCATTATTTGTAAATTTTTTATGAGCCGTACACCCGCCTCCTCCTATGAATAGCCATATATCCCACCTCTATGGGATATACGGTAAAAATGCAAAGGTTTCAAAAAGTTTATTTTTTAATATAAAAAATAAATATTTCGGATTTCTAATATTTTGTTCATAGTAGTAGACAGTACAAAGCTTTTACTGATATAGTTCGTTTATTATAAACATAGTAAATAATACTTAATAAATTAAGTTTTTAATAGGTGCGGCGTATATACCGGAGTTATCCTATACATGCGTGTGCTAAAAATATGTATCTCTTCACCTTTCCAGAGACTTTCGACGATAACATAGCATGGAAAGCTCAAACGAGTTTTATAGAGACCTATCTTCATGCATCACCTACGCGCCCACCTCGCGCAAGGTGCATCGACATGTCGATACTACCTGCTGTTACCATCGAATCCCGCGTCTTCCCGCCGCACGGTATATCGCTCCCGGCTGCCATTGCCGCGAGATAAACCTCTGGAAATTGGATTTACATGACGCGGATTAGGATAACCGAATCTGATAGGCCGACTCCCCCTGTCTGCCGCATCATTGGAAATGTATTCCGGGTTCTCTATAGTACGGCTAGTAACTATCGAACGTGTAAAATGCGAGACGGGAAGATATAGACATCGCGGAGAAATTTGGCGACGCGTTATTATCTCACGTGTCTGCACGAGATTGTTGACTAAAAGCATTGTTGAGCTTTGCAACTCCTAGGTGTGACGAATCAAAAATCGCATCTCTTTGCTTTCCAATTAATAACCTTATTCTGTAACAATATTTAACGATGGTAACAATCGTTGAGGTCTTTAAGAGGATTATAAATTGATAAGATCATCTTAATTTTTGAAAGTTTTTATCCTTTTCTTTCTAACTTTATATTGCGTAAAATACATAAAAAATGCATTATGGCATTATCAAATAATAGACGTAAATTCTTTTTAAAAATATTAAATGTTTTGGGATAAAGATTTTTTACAGGAGAAACTATACTTTATTATTAGATACATTCACCTAAATCATGTGTAGAGGAAACTTGTTTTATCGCGCAACTCGGTAACTCGGTAACTTTTATAGGACCGACACTTACAAACTGTTACATGTGGCTCCGCCGTTATATTCCTTGACAATCAACTTTACGCGATATGATACATCCCCCGTTCCAATTCCAGCGGAATACGAGCGTACACGGAATTCCTCGACAGATTACTCCGGATTCGGTAAATCCGTAGTGGACTGCATAAGTCAAGATGGGGGAAAGGCATCCGCGAGCGTGCTTGCAACAGTAACGGAGTCTATCGTCCACTTAAGAACCTCCCCCGGGAATTATTCAACATTAATCGAAACTTACGGAATTCAAGATTATCCATCGCGTCATCGCCGTCGTGACCGTCGTCGTCGTTGCCGGATATTCGGAATTTCAAATGGACCGTGACTTGCGAATATTCAACAGGCACTTCGCACACTCGACACGAAGCACACTTCGCACACGATACCGTTTAGACAATCGCGCTGCGCTTTCCCGACACCGGCATTTACGCTATGGAATCCGATTTCGTACGTGTTGGATAACTTCACGAATCGCTATTCTTCGCAAAGAGAAACGGATCGGCGCGCGACTTCATTTCTTCTTTCTCCATCTACCAACGGATTGCGACTTGCGCGTTGACGCGAAAAATGATATTTTTACGTGGACTTTTGTAAAAAAAAAAAATATTAAAGAAAGAAAAAAATAGCACGAACGGAAGAAAGAACGGATTGTGAAGTCAAGCCCGGCGAACGAATAAAAGTATATTGTATGGATGCAATCTCGATACACTTCCACTAACAAAAAAAGCTAGCGCGACCTGCACGGATAATACCTCGGATAATAGTTGATTTATGATCAGATCATATACTCCATCGAACTTTAGGGACACATTAAACTTTTATAACGTTCTCAAAAGTATAACGGCTTTTCGTGATACTTCCGACCACACGAGAACGATCCGCACTCTACTTTGTCGGTAAATCTTCTTCGAACGGTGAGGTTTTCGAGTCGACTCTATCCATCAACGTCGCGCGGTGCACACGGCATCCATTTTACCTAATATCCACTAGCGTAATCCGTTTTATTTCATATCAGCCCGGGCTACCCGCTTAACCGTAGCAGAAATCATTTTTTCCTCGGTGCGACGGGACCAGCCGCAGTTAATCACACAAATTCGACGATCAATATTGGAATCGATTTCGGTAGCGCGATTTTGCAGCGCGATCTCCATCGACTCCAATTTCGCCAGGGAGCAGCAAGTAAGGGCCTGGCATTCCGTGACGACGAAATTCCTTTCCTGTCAGGTCGTCGTCCGTGAATTTACGACCACGAAAGTAGTCAGCCCTGAAAAATGCTATCCGCGGTCAAAAATTTACGGGCATGCGATGCGGTTGTTCAGGAGGTGAAAAAGTAGCTCGGAAGGCGGAATAGGAATTTTGCCGTTGCGAAATATGTACTGTGTTTCCTCTTTCATACCGACGAGACACTCATGCGCGTAATATGTACGATAAATTTTACTGAAGTGCTTATTCACTGTGCAATCCGTACCTGCGTTATCATTCTCTCGGCTTAAAATCATTTATTAATAAATAATTAAAAACCCTCGATTAACTACAATAAACCTACATTACTTTTACGCAGTTATTCATACACAGTAAAAAAGAAAATGTTAATTTTAACATTTTTTACATGTCCCAGGAGATCCACTCTAAATTTTAAGTTAAAGTAACTCATTCATCTTGTGTTATTTATTAACGAACTAATAATGTTAAATAATTGACACAATACTTTACATTTATATTTGTTATTTTGACTTTAAGAATGATTTACAACTAACATATGAAATAAGTAGAGTACATAGAAGAGTAATTGCAGTAACTCGTAAGAAAATGTTAATAAAACATTTTGTTCGTATAATGTGAATGAAAAAATTCTTAGATATTAAATTGACTTTGAGATATATAAATTAATTGAAACAATTGTGTTAAAAACACTCAAAATAATATTCCATTTTTAATTGACATACGCAATTGTTAAGTTAGAAAGGTGACATGAATCTAACACATCAAAATGTTACAAAAATAATAACATATTAGTTGTATGTTTATTTTACGTTGAAGTAATAATCAAAATGTGGTAACACAAGAAAAATTCTACATATGGACGCATGATTTTTTACTGTGTATAACCGACTAATTCACGCTCAGAACACTCCGTGTATTTTCATGTGTTTTCGGACTACAGGTGTTTTCGCAAATTGACATACTCTTCAGTATTGGCGGGAAATACTACACGGGGGAACCCATTACCTACACGTACATGGAGGACAAGATCTTTGAGACTTCTCGGAACGTCACAATCAAGCTTCATCACCGAGTTGGAAAATTCGTTAAGCTGAGACTCCATTTCTCGGATCGATGGATCATGGTCAGCGAAGTCACCTTCGATTCTGGTAAGACAAATATTTGTATCTCAAGATATTTTACTCTTTTATATTTTGTAAAAATATGAGCTCGTATATGTTACTTTTTTCGCCTTTTCAAACCTTTCATCAGTAAATATATTTGAAATAGTCATCATAATTATAAAATTATTTTAATTATAGAATTTACACTTTATAAACATTTAACTAATATTAGACAGAGAGAAAAACTAAACTTTTCCTTTCATTAAAAAAAAACAATTCTTTCTCCTTATAAATATAAGACGGAAAACCTTTCTAAATGAGCAATAATTTTTCTTCCCAGTGTTAAGGAAGAAATAATAACGTCTAATGAAATCGTCGAAACGTAAGGAGCGTACCAATTTAGAAAATTGTACATTATCTTTGAACGCAAAGTCAGCGGAAAAACACGTAGCGTTTTCTCTTGAGAAATTTATGAAACTTTATTCTACAGTTTACTCACGCGCGCGCATGTTTGATACAAACGTACAGTTTAAATTCAATGTTTCCAAATCTCCATAATCGTGATCGAGGCAACTAGGGCAATAGAAATTTATTCGTTTCATGAGGGTGGTAGGAAGAATGACGAAGTTAAAAAGAGATACCGCGATCCGTCATTTAATTTCACTGAATCCATCATCTCTCGTCCATCCGTCCCGTGACAGCTCCCAGCAGTACGTGCCGGTCGAAATTCCGGAATACATTAAAACCCTCGAACGAGGATATATTTCCACGCTGATCCGCGCGCCATAACGGACAAAAACAATGGCCGGGAGGAAAAAAAGAGCCATGGGACATCGCATCGCGGACGGAACTAGAGACGAAAATTTCTGTTCGTGACGCGAAATCGTTTCGTGATACAAACCTTCATCGTAGTTGGAGAGGTCGCGGGGAAGAGATGGCCGATGGAGAATGTATTTCTTTTTGCGATTCTGCCATTTCATTCCAATTTGGCACAACCATGGTAACCACCCTTCCGCACCGTTCCACTTCTCTCTCTCTCTCTCTCTCTCTCTCTCTCTCTCTCTCTC